>NC_085138.1:259847982-259879982 GCF_035046485.1 Aedes albopictus
CGTTGGCCTTTCAGGAACGGACATTCGGCTGCAACTAGACACCGCCTCCGACATCACCGTCATCAACCGAGAAACATGGCGGAAACTCGGCAGCCCGGCTCTAACGCCGGCCACAGTGAACGCGAGGACAGCCTCCGGCAACATCCTATCGCTCGATGGAGAATTCGAGTGCGACGTCACCATCGGAGAAAGCACGCGGCGCGAAGTGATCCGCGTCACCGAGAAACAAATTCTTCTGCTCGGTTCCGATCTGGTGGACAGTTTCAACCTCTGGTCCGTTCCCATGGACACCTTCTGTTGTCACGTGTCAGGCTCTCCCACGTCAACCGCTGCACTCAAGTCGACCTTGTAGGAGTAGGGCATTGGATATTTATTAATCAAAATTACTTTTATTCAAAACACATATTATCACTTCCTTCAGTGTTTCAAATCAAATATTATTTCACGTATATTGAAATCCTGCTCCAACGCTTGCGTCGGGTCGAAGATGTGCTACCGAAATCCCCGATGGAACTGAGCGCGGATGGTGAAAGATGAAACGAAAAACCAAAATAACGTGTGAAGGAAAAAGGAGAGAAAGGGACAAGTAGTAGTGTCGGTCGACAGAATCACGAGAATGAAAAAAGTCAGTTTTGAGAATGGTGTTATGGTGAATGGAAGTGCGGAGTGGAGTGAGCAAATAAATTTAAGAAAAAATTAAAGAAAGTAAGGTGTTGTGTTTTGATTTATAGAATTTCAACAGCGTTTCCGACAATGGCGTATGTTGGTAGGTACCAATTAAATTATTTATGATTGAAAAATGAATGAAGTTCAAATGAAGATTTTCATACGGAAGCAGCCTTTGGGCGTCCTTTTTCTGTTGCCCCCCAGTGGTAGTGGTGGTATGTAACGCGGAGCGGAGCAGCTAGTATGTACTGAAGCGCTGGGTTTGTCAGTGATTGTGGGAGCTTCGGATTATTTTAAGTTGCGGCACGGGATGTTGGGATGAATTTGAGTGGTCTTCGTATAGAGCCGAAATCGCAGTATGACAATTTTCGTTTGCTATGTGGAAAAAGCCTGGAAAGGTGACCACAGCATAAAATTCAGAAGCGTAACGTGGTTTTGTTGGTATGGCTGATGGAACAGAAGTAGTGTGAGGGAGATTTGAGTTTTGTAAAATCTCATTTCGTATATTGGTGATTGAGCCGTTCCACTTATTTTTTTGTGAAAACTGGGTAAAAAAAAGATTTTTGGGAGAAGTTATGATTAAGTTGATAGGGAACTGGTATTTCTCTTTCAAGCTTCACAATTTTCACGTCATAACCTCTACTTTGAATCGCCAATACGACGGCAAATATTTGGCTATGGGCACAGTCCGGGGCACTGTCTGCTATGCTATGGGTGATGGTCAATAAAGTAATAAAGCGTTTTTGTTGCAATTTTGCCGGACGTGATACAGATGTTTGCCTATTTCAGTGTTCACTTAATGGTTATGTATTAAGTACAATAAGTGACAACGCTTTATATTTTTGTTGGCAAGTTGCGAAAGGGAATATTCCTGAAGATGTGTAGCGGTAGGCGTGGTTCCTCCCACCGAGGTTCAATTCGAGTAGGCGCCGATGTGATTTTCTGAGACATAATATTCTTGATCACGTCTTCATTTGGAAGGGAAGTACAGCCGTTGGTCCCGGCCCATGGGTTGATGAGTTTGGCATAGGGTCCCAGGAATGCTAGATTGCCTTATGAAGATCTACTTTTTCTATTGCGGTCAATTCATCCACATTCATCTAGTTCCCCTAGCCTTTAGATAACTTGCACTGATTTGGCATTTTGGCATATTTGTTCCCCTACATGATTCTTGATAAAAATAATTCATTTCTAATTTGAAATTCATATTCGGCCACGATTATCAATTGAAAAGGAAACTTAACCTGGAACCGGTTGGGTCAAGAAATCCAACGTCAAGGCCTGAGACAATGAAAGTTGGTCGTCGCTTCAATGGGCGTAGATCCAGTTGGATCACGAATGGTCTAAAATCCAGCTCTAGATCGGAGTTGGTCAGTGTGTCCAAGCTGAGCACTGGACCCGGTTGGGTCAAGAAATCCAACTTCAAGGCCTGAGACCATGAAAGTTGGTCGTCGCTTCATTGGGCGTAGATCCGGATGGACCAAAAGTGGTCTAAACCCAGCTCTAGATCGGAGTTGGTCAGTGTGTCCAAGCTGAGCACTGGACCCGGTTGGGTCAAGAAATCGAACTTCAAGGCCTGAAACAATGAAAATTGGTCGTCACTTCATTGGGCGTAGATCCAGATGGATCAAGAATGGTCTAAAATCCAGCTCTAGATCGGAGTTGGTCAGTGTGTCCAAGCTGAGCACTGGACCCGGTTGGGTCAAGAAATCCAACTTCAAGGCCTGAGACCATGAAAGTTGGTCGTCGCTTCATTGGGCGTAGATCCGGATGGATCAAAAGTGGTCTAAACCCAGCTCTAGATCGGAGTTGGTCAGTGTGTCCAAGCTGAGCACTGGACCCGGTTGGGTCAAGAAATCCAACTTCAAGGCCTGAAACAATGAAAGTTGGTCGTCGCTTCATTGGGCGTAGATCCAGATGGATCAAGAATGGTCTAAACCCAGCTCTAGATCGGAGTTGGTCAGTGTGTCCAAGCTGAGCACTGGACCCGGTTGGGTCAAGAAATCCAACTTCAAGGCCTGAGACAATGAAAGTTGGTCGTCGCTTCATTGGGCGTAGATCCAGATGGATCAAGAATGGTCTAAAATCCAGCTCTAGATCGGAGTTGGTCAGTGTGTCCAAGCTGAGCACTGGACCCGGTTGGGTCAAGAAATCCAACTTCAAGGCCTGAGACCATGAAAGTTGGTCGTCGCTTCATTGGGCGTAGATCCGGATGGATCAAAAGTGGTCTAAACCCAGCTCTAGATCGGAGTTGGTCAGTGTGTCCAAGCTGAGCACTGGACCCGGTTGGGTCAAGAAATCCAACTTCAAGGCCTGAAACAATGAAAGTTGGTCGTCGCTTCATTGGGCGTAGATCCAGATGGATCAAGAATGGTCTAAACCCAGCTCTAGATCGGAGTTGGTCAGTGTGTCCAAGCTGAGCACTGGACCCGGTTGGGTCAAGAAATCCAACTTCAAGGCCTGAGACAATGAAAGTTGGTCGTCGCTTCATTGGGCGTAGATCCAGATGGATCAAGAATGGTCTAAAATCCAGCTCTAGATCGGAGTTGGTCAGTGTGTCCAAGCTGAGCACTGGACCCGGTTGGGTCAAGAAATCCAACTTCAAGGCCTGAGACCATGAAAGTTGGTCGTCGCTTCATTGGGCGTAGATCCGGATGGATCAAAAGTGGTCTAAACCCAGCTCTAGATCGGAGTTGGTCAGTGTGTCCAAGCTGAGCACTGGACCCGGTTGGGTCAAGAAATCCAACTTCAAGGCCTGAAACAATGAAAGTTGGTCGTCGCTTCATTGGGCGTAGATCCAGATGGATCAAGAATGGTCTAAACCCAGCTCTAGATCGGAGTTGGTCAGTGTGTCCAAGCTGAGCACTGGACCCGGTTGGGTCAAGAAATCCAACTTCAGGGCCTGAAACAATGAAAGTTGGTCGTCGCTTCATTGGGCGTAGATCCAGATGGATCAAGAATGGTCTAAAATCCAGCTCTAGATCGGAGTTGGTCAGTGTGTCCAAGCTGAGCACTGGACCCGGTTGGGTCAAGAAATCCAACTTCAAGGCCTGAGACCATGAAAGTTGGTCGTCGCTTGTATGTACGCGGTATAAGACTTTAAGGAAAAAGTAGAATAAATAATTGATAAGTTGATCTTTCGGAGTTATTCAAAAATTGATGTTTAAGGTTTGGGTTCTGTCTATCGAATGCCAGTTCGATCTATTATCATTCTAGGCAAAGCCTATGTATCCTAAGAGCGGAGAGCTATAATAACAATACATACATGAATGCACACTGAACACAGTGGTCTAAGCTACTACAGTTCTTCCCTTTCACAAAAGTATATCTTATAATGAACAAACAATTTTGAAAGTCCAGAAGGGACTCAGATTTAGAAATGTAAATACATAATATGTACATAAATTAAGCTCTAAGAACACAAAACACTTATTTGAATTATTAATATTCTGATAAGATTATCCATCTCATATGTGACATTTGTCACCAACTAATAATGAAAGGTCACGGAATTTTCCGACATTTGTAATCATATAAGATGATGCAGTTGCTTCCAACGTTGATTTGGTAGCGTATCTCATGCAGGCCGTAGTTGATGTAGTCCAAACGCCTTTGATATCGGTGAAGGTTCCATTGAATCGAGACCGATTCGCAGCATATGGGCTGTGCTGTTGCACACTTGAATTCTATTGGATCCTGCAGATTGGATGTTACACCCGTCAGCCATTCTTCAATGGGGCAGACCGTTGTCTGCATCTTGTCAAATGATGTCCACATTTGGACCTGTAAAATAGCACAAGAAATCTGTTTAGTTAACACGTATTTCTTCATAAATTTATGAATTTGCCAAGCAGTCAATTCCTCACAAGGCTTTGCTGTACATGAAAAATAATCGAAATTAATAAATCCGAGTACCAATACATGGTAACTGCCATTGCATAAATTATTACTATTCCTATTCAATTTCCAATTAGTCATTTTTCTTGCTTCATTCCAACAGATTTCTGTTAGGGATTTTTCCTTCGACTTGTTTAAAAACAATACAATATTACTTCTTCTCTTGTATACAATTTTAAAATTCTCAACAGAACTAAATGGCCAAGCTAGATTATATGAATTTTTGCCATGTTGTGTTTGGATAAATAACAAAACTTTTGCAAAACTTTCCACACAATTCAAACTTATGCGGTTACGGACAATCATGAATGAGTATTTATTCTCACTTGAGAAAATGGATAATTTACGTTTGATGCAACTTAAACAAATGTAACTTATTCTATTCTTAGTGAACGCAAACCAAAATTTATCAGCGTTTGTTTCTAGTAAATTATTCACATCCTTTGGTACACTTTTATATTTCTTATTTCTATCTATTTCGTTTCGAAATTGGCACGGTATGTAATAGATTAACAAATTCCGGTATGTTGTTAGCATGGTTTTCCTGGTCAAAGTATTAAATCCTTTACACATTATTTTATCCTTTAATTGCATTAAAATTATTCCAAGAAGTGCCACTATTACAAAACAGTTTGTTTGTTGTCGTCGGATAACCATATTAGCAATCTTCGCTTCTTCAATTTTCTTGACGCTGTCATTTGACTCCCATAAATGTTTTGAATGTCTCAAATAATTCTTCACTGCCCAAATGTAAACCACTGACTTCAATGTTTTAAAAATATCACGATGCTCAAGATTCTTCAATCGGAAATATAGCACAGGGCGAAAAATATAGCGTCTTCGGTAACTCAAATTTATACCTCGACTAATTAGGCCGACAAACATTAAATAATTTCTAATAACTATATGCCTTTGCATAATACATTTCGAATAATTAAAACGAATATTAAAGACATTTGCCTCACTCACATTTTGAACATGTACACCAAAAAGTCTAATTAACGTATTTAAATACAGATTTACGGAATAAGGCGTGAAAACAATGAATTCTCTAAAATAAATCCACAATTCATTCATTTCTGATACACTGAACAAGTCATTCTGCAATGAAACGCTCATTAGCAATAAGCTATTATCAGCACCGTTTAAGTTTTGTTGCAGCTTTTCAAGCATTTGTCTAATCTCTCTCACATTCACGAGTATTATATTTTCCAATTGAACATCTCTCTGTAAAATATTATGCAATTTAGCTAACGTATCAAATACTACACTTTTTACCATTAATTTAAGAAATTTGAGGTGAGCCAAGAATATTGAACCTGTCTTCCACAAAACATATATTCCAGGGACAGTACTCTCCTTATACAGTCTATAAATCAGATTGAAATCTACACCATTTGCAATGCAGTATTGAATGGCCGTTTTGCAAACCACAATTTCCACGAATACAAAAGGTTTTGTTGGACAAACCAACCACGAAACAAAGAATTGCCTTCTTGTGTAATGATGCACCATATTAAATAATCTGAATTAAAATTAATGATGTTGAACAACTTACCGGTTGCAAGGAACACTCACTATAACGAAACCTGCCAGTTGAAAAATTTTCACCGATCATGAAAAAAAGGCGCCAGATTTGCCAAAGATGTTTTGTGAATAATCACTGGGATATTATTAAACACTGGTCTCGCTGACGGAATGCCGTTTGTGAGGTAGCTGCAAATTTGTAGGTGATCAAATATCAGAACAGCACAAAGCACACCGTTTTTTTTACGTTGCACGCGATATAATCCCGTTCGTCGTCACTTTTATGTACGCGGTATAAGACTTTAAGGAAAAAGTAGAATAAATAATTGATAAGTTGATCTTTCGGAGTTATTCAAAAATTGATGTTTAAGGTTTGGGTTCTGTCTATCGAATGCCAGTTCGATCTATTATCATTCTAGGCAAAGCCTATGTATCCTAAGAGCGGAGAGCTATAATAACAATACATACATGAATGCACACTGAACACAGTGGTCTAAGCTACTACAGTCGCTTCATTGGGCGTAGATCCGGATGGATCAAAAGTGGTCTAAACCCAGCTCTAGATCGGAGTTGATCAGTGTGTCCAAGCCGAGCACTGGACTCAGTTCGGTCAAGAGGAAGAAAATGTGAAACGAGGCTTGTATAGCAGAGCGATTGATTGTTTCTGATTTTCTGCTCGATGGATACTTCTGGAGCCTGACAAGCTCCATCCAAGAGAGTGAGATGAAAATCAGCAGTTGTGCTTTTGTGAGAGGTAGAATATGTAAAGCGAGTTTTGTTTTGTGAGAGGTAAGAGATAAAGAACAAGGCTTGTATAGCAGAGCGATGATTGTTTCTGATTTTCTGCTCGATGGATACTTCTGGAGCCTGACAAGCTCCATCCAAGAGAGCAAAATGAAAATCAGCAGTTGTGCTTTTGTGAGAGGTAGAATATGTAAAGCGAGTTTTGTTTTGTGAGAGGTAGGAGATAAAGAGCAAGGCTTGTATAGCAGAGCGATTGATTGTTTCTGATTTTCTGCTCGATGGATACTTCTGGAGCCTGACAAGCTCCATCCAAGAGAGTGAGATGAAAATCAGCAGTTGTGCTTTTGTGAGAGGTAGAATATATAAAGCGAGTTTTGTTTTGTGAGAGGTAAGAGATAAAGAACAAGGCTTGTATAGCAGAGCGATGATTGTTTCTGATTTTCTGCTCGATGGATACTTCTGGAGCCTGACAAGCTCCATCCAAGAGAGCAAAATGAAAATCAGCAGTTGTGCTTTTGTGAGAGGTAGAATATGTAAAGCGAGTTTTGTTTTGTGAGAGGTAAGAGATAAAGAGCAAGGCTTGTATAGCAGAGCGATTGATTGTTTCTGATTTTCTGCTCGATGGATACTTCTGGAGCCTGACAAGCTCCATCCAAGAGAGTGAGATGAAAATCAGCAGTTGTGCTTTTGTGAGAGGTAGAATATGTAAAGCGAGTTTTGTTTTGTGAGAGGTAAGAGATAAAGAACAAGGCTTGTATAGCAGAGCGATGATTGTTTCTGATTTTCTGCTCGATGGATACTTCTGGAGCCTGACAAGCTCCATCCAAGAGAGCAAAATGAAAATCAGCAGTTGTGCTTTTGTGAGAGGTAGAATATGTAAAGCGAGTTTTGTTTTGTGAGAGGTAAGAGATATAGAACAAGGCTTGTATAGCAGAGCGATTGATTGTTTCTGATTTTCTGCTCGATGGATACTTCTGGAGCCTGACAAGTTCCATCCAAGAGAGCAAGATGAAAATCAGCAGTTGTGCTTTTGTGAGAGGTAGAATATGTAAAGCGAGTTTTGTTTTGTGAGAGGTAAGAGATATAGAGCGAGGCTTGTATAGCAGATCGATTGATTGTTTCTGATTTTCTGCTCGATGGATACTTCTGAAACCTGACAAGCTCCACCCAAGAGAGCAAGATGAAAATCAGCCGTTGTGCTTTTGTGAGAGGTAGAATATGTAAAGCGAGTTTTGTTTTGTGAGAGGTAAGAGATAAAGAACAAGGCTTGTATAGCAGAGCGATTGATTGTTTCTGATTTTCTGCTCGATGGATACTTCTGGAGCCTGACAAGCTCCATCCAAGAGAGTGAGATGAAAATCAGCAGTTGTGCTTTTGTGAGAGGTAGAATATGTAAAGCGAGTTTTGTTTTGTGAGAGGTAAGAGATATAGAGCGAGGCTTGTATAGCAGATCGATTGATTGTTTCTGATTTTCTGCTCGATGGATACTTCTGAAACCTGACAAGCTCCACCCAAGAGAGCAAGATGAAAATCAGCCGTTGTGCTTTTGTGAGAGGTAGAATATGTAAAGCGAGTTTTGTTTTGTGAGAGGTAAGAGATATAGAGCAAGGCTTGTATAGCAGAGCGATTGATTGTTTCTGATTTTCTGCTCGATGGATACTTCTGGAGCCTGACAAGCTCCATCCAAGAGAGTGAGATGAAAATCAGCAGTTGTGCTTTTGTGAGAGGTAGAATATGTAAAGCGAGTTTTGTTTTGTGAGAGGTAAGAAATATAGAGCGAGGCTTGTATAGCAGATCGATTGATTGTTTCTGATTTTCTGCTCGATGGATACTTCTGAAACCTGACAAGCTCCACCCAAGAGAGCAAGATGAAAATCAGCCGTTGTGCTTTTGTGAGAGGTAGAATATGTAAAGCGAGTTTTGTTTTGTGAGAAATAGGAGATGTAGAGCAAGGCTTGTATAGCAGAGCGATTGATTGTTTCTGATTTTCTGCTCGATGATACTTCTGGAGCCTGACAAGCTCCACCCAAGAGAGCAAAATGAAAATCAGCAGTTGTGCTTTCGTGAGAGGTAGAATATGTAAAGTGAATTTTTTTTGTGGTGAGAGAAAAAAGATGTTAAGCGAAGCTTGTATAGCAGAGCGATGATTGTTTCTGATTTTCTGCTCGATGGATACTTCTGGAGCCTGACAAGCTCCATCCAACAGAGTGAGATGAAAATCAGCAGTAGTGCTTTTGTGAGAGGTAGAATATGTAAAGCGAGTTTTGTTTTGTGAGAGGTAGAATATGTAAAGCGAGTTTTGTTTTGTGAGAGGTAGGAGATAAAGAGCAAGGCTTGTATAGCAGAGCGATTGATTGTTTCTGATTTTCTGCTCGATGGATACTTCTGGAGCCTGACAAGCTCCATCCAAGAGAGTGAGATGAAAATCAGCAGTTGTGCTTTTGTGAGAGGTAGAATATGTAAAGCGAGTTTTGTTTTGTGAGAGGTAGGAGATAAAGAGCAAGGCTTGTATAGCAGAGCGATTGATTGTTTCTGATTTTCTGCTCGATGGATACTTCTGGAGCCTGACAAGCTCCATCCAAGAGAGTGAGATGAAAATCAGCAGTTGTGCTTTTGTGAGAGGTAGAATATGTAAAGCGAGTTTTGTTTTGTGAGAGGTAAGAGATAAAGAACAAGGCTTGTATAGCAGAGCGATGATTGTTTCTGATTTTCTGCTCGATGGATACTTCTGGAGCCTGACAAGCTCCATCCAAGAGAGCAAGATGAAAATCAGCAGTTGTGCTTTTGTGAGAGGTAGAATATGTAAAGCGAGTTTTGTTTTGTGAGAGGTAAGAGATATAGAGCGAGGCTTGTATAGCAGATCGATTGATTGTTTCTGATTTTCTGCTCGATGGATACTTCTGGAGCCTGACAAGCTCCATCCAAGAGAGTGAGATGAAAATCAGCAGTTGTGCTTTTGTGAGAGGTAGAATATGTAAAGCGAGTTTTGTTTTGTGAGAGGTAGGAGATAAAGAGCAAGGCTTGTATAGCAGAGCGATTGATTGTTTCTGATTTTCTGCTCGATGGATACTTCTGGAGCCTGACAAGCTCCATCCAAGAGAGTGAGATGAAAATCAGCAGTTGTGCTTTTGTGAGAGGTAGAATATGTAAAGCGAGTTTTGTTTTGTGAGAGGTAGGAGATAAAGAGCAAGGCTTGTATAGCAGAGCGATTGATTGTTTCTGATTTTCTGCTCGATGGATACTTCTGGAGCCTGACAAGCTCCATCCAAGAGAGTGAGATGAAAATCAGCAGTTGTGCTTTTGTGAGAGGTAGAATATATAAAGCGAGTTTTGTTTTGTGAGAGGTAAGAGATAAAGAACAAGGCTTGTATAGCAGAGCGATGATTGTTTCTGATTTTCTGCTCGATGGATACTTCTGGAGCCTGACAAGCTCCATCCAAGAGAGCAAAATGAAAATCAGCAGTTGTGCTTTTGTGAGAGGTAGAATATGTAAAGCGAGTTTTGTTTTGTGAGAGGTAAGAGATAAAGAGCAAGGCTTGTATAGCAGAGCGATTGATTGTTTCTGATTTTCTGCTCGATGGATACTTCTGGAGCCTGACAAGCTCCATCCAAGAGAGTGAGATGAAAATCAGCAGTTGTGCTTTTGTGAGAGGTAGAATATGTAAAGCGAGTTTTGTTTTGTGAGAGGTAAGAGATAAAGAACAAGGCTTGTATAGCAGAGCGATGATTGTTTCTGATTTTCTGCTCGATGGATACTTCTGGAGCCTGACAAGCTCCATCCAAGAGAGCAAAATGAAAATCAGCAGTTGTGCTTTTGTGAGAGGTAGAATATGTAAAGCGAGTTTTGTTTTGTGAGAGGTAAGAGATATAGAACAAGGCTTGTATAGCAGAGCGATTGATTGTTTCTGATTTTCTGCTCGATGGATACTTCTGGAGCCTGACAAGTTCCATCCAAGAGAGCAAGATGAAAATCAGCAGTTGTGCTTTTGTGAGAGGTAGAATATGTAAAGCGAGTTTTGTTTTGTGAGAGGTAAGAGATATAGAGCGAGGCTTGTATAGCAGATCGATTGATTGTTTCTGATTTTCTGCTCGATGGATACTTCTGAAACCTGACAAGCTCCACCCAAGAGAGCAAGATGAAAATCAGCCGTTGTGCTTTTGTGAGAGGTAGAATATGTAAAGCGAGTTTTGTTTTGTGAGAGGTAAGAGATAAAGAACAAGGCTTGTATAGCAGAGCGATTGATTGTTTCTGATTTTCTGCTCGATGGATACTTCTGGAGCCTGACAAGCTCCATCCAAGAGAGTGAGATGAAAATCAGCAGTTGTGCTTTTGTGAGAGGTAGAATATGTAAAGCGAGTTTTGTTTTGTGAGAGGTAAGAGATATAGAGCGAGGCTTGTATAGCAGATCGATTGATTGTTTCTGATTTTCTGCTCGATGGATACTTCTGAAACCTGACAAGCTCCACCCAAGAGAGCAAGATGAAAATCAGCCGTTGTGCTTTTGTGAGAGGTAGAATATGTAAAGCGAGTTTTGTTTTGTGAGAGGTAAGAGATATAGAGCAAGGCTTGTATAGCAGAGCGATTGATTGTTTCTGATTTTCTGCTCGATGGATACTTCTGGAGCCTGACAAGCTCCATCCAAGAGAGTGAGATGAAAATCAGCAGTTGTGCTTTTGTGAGAGGTAGAATATGTAAAGCGAGTTTTGTTTTGTGAGAGGTAAGAAATATAGAGCGAGGCTTGTATAGCAGATCGATTGATTGTTTCTGATTTTCTGCTCGATGGATACTTCTGAAACCTGACAAGCTCCACCCAAGAGAGCAAGATGAAAATCAGCCGTTGTGCTTTTGTGAGAGGTAGAATATGTAAAGCGAGTTTTGTTTTGTGAGAAATAGGAGATGTAGAGCAAGGCTTGTATAGCAGAGCGATTGATTGTTTCTGATTTTCTGCTCGATGATACTTCTGGAGCCTGACAAGCTCCACCCAAGAGAGCAAAATGAAAATCAGCAGTTGTGCTTTCGTGAGAGGTAGAATATGTAAAGTGAATTTTTTTTGTGGTGAGAGAAAAAAGATGTTAAGCGAAGCTTGTATAGCAGAGCGATGATTGTTTCTGATTTTCTGCTCGATGGATACTTCTGGAGCCTGACAAGCTCCATCCAACAGAGTGAGATGAAAATCAGCAGTAGTGCTTTTGTGAGAGGTAGAATATGTAAAGCGAGTTTTGTTTTGTGAGAGGTAGAATATGTAAAGCGAGTTTTGTTTTGTGAGAGGTAGGAGATAAAGAGCAAGGCTTGTATAGCAGAGCGATTGATTGTTTCTGATTTTCTGCTCGATGGATACTTCTGGAGCCTGACAAGCTCCATCCAAGAGAGTGAGATGAAAATCAGCAGTTGTGCTTTTGTGAGAGGTAGAATATGTAAAGCGAGTTTTGTTTTGTGAGAGGTAGGAGATAAAGAGCAAGGCTTGTATAGCAGAGCGATTGATTGTTTCTGATTTTCTGCTCGATGGATACTTCTGGAGCCTGACAAGCTCCATCCAAGAGAGTGAGATGAAAATCAGCAGTTGTGCTTTTGTGAGAGGTAGAATATGTAAAGCGAGTTTTGTTTTGTGAGAGGTAAGAGATAAAGAACAAGGCTTGTATAGCAGAGCGATGATTGTTTCTGATTTTCTGCTCGATGGATACTTCTGGAGCCTGACAAGCTCCATCCAAGAGAGCAAGATGAAAATCAGCAGTTGTGCTTTTGTGAGAGGTAGAATATGTAAAGCGAGTTTTGTTTTGTGAGAGGTAAGAGATATAGAGCGAGGCTTGTATAGCAGATCGATTGATTGTTTCTGATTTTCTGCTCGATGGATACTTCTGGAGCCTGACAAGCTCCATCCAAGAGAGTGAGATGAAAATCAGCAGTTGTGCTTTTGTGAGAGGTAGAATATGTAAAGCGAGTTTTGTTTTGTGAGAGGTAGGAGATAAAGAGCAAGGCTTGTATAGCAGAGCGATTGATTGTTTCTGATTTTCTGCTCGATGGATACTTCTGGAGCCTGACAAGCTCCATCCAAGAGAGTGAGATGAAAATCAGCAGTTGTGCTTTTGTGAGAGGTAGAATATGTAAAGCGAGTTTTGTTTTGTGAGAGGTAAGAGATAAAGAACAAGGCTTGTATAGCAGAGCGATGATTGTTTCTGATTTTCTGCTCGATGGATACTTCTGGAGCCTGACAAGCTCCATCCAAGAGAGCAAGATGAAAATCAGCAGTTGTGCTTTTGTGAGAGGTAGAATATGTAAAGCGAGTTTTGTTTTGTGAGAGGTAAGAGATATAGAGCGAGGCTTGTATAGCAGATCGATTGATTGTTTCTGATTTTCTGCTCGATGGATACTTCTGGAGCCTGACAAGCTCCATCCAAGAGAGTGAGATGAAAATCAGCAGTAGTGCTTTTGTGAGAGGTAGAATATGTAAAGCGAGTTTTGTTTTGTGAGAGGTAGAATATGTAAAGCGAGTTTTGTTTTGTGAGAGGTAGGAGATAAAGAACAAGGCTTGTATAGCAGAGCGATTGATTGTTTCTGATTTTCTGCTCGATGATACTTCTGGAGCCTGACAAGCTCCATCCAAGAGAGTGAGATGAAAATCAACAGTTGTGCTTTTGTGAGAGGTAGAATATTTAAAGCGAGTTTTGTTTTGTGAGAAATAGGAGATGTAGAGCAAGGCTTGTATAGCAGAGCGATTAATTGTTTCTGATTTTCTGCTCGATGATACTTCTGGAGCCTGACAAGCTCCACCCAAGAGAGCAAAATGAAAATCAGCAGTTGTGCTTTTGTGAGAGGTAGAATATGTAAAGTGATTTTTTTTTGTGGTGAGGGGAAGAAGATGTTAAGGAAGCTTGTATAGCAGATCGATTGATTGTTTCTGATTTTCTGCTCGATGGATACTTCTGGAACCTGACAAGCTCCACCCAAGAGAGCAAGATGAAAATCAGCCGTTGTGCTTTTGTGAGAGGTAGAATATGTAAAGCGAGTTTTGTTTTGTGAGAGGTAGAATATGTAAAGCGAGTTTTGTTTTGTGAGAGGTAGAATATGTAAAGCGAGTTTTGTTTTGTGAGAGGTAGGAGATAAAGAACAAGGCTTGTATAGCAGAGCGATTGATTGTTTCTGATTTTCTGCTCGATGATACTTCTGGAGCCTGACAAGCTCCATCCAAGAGAGTGAGATGAAAATCAACAGTTGTGCTTTTGTGAGAGGTAGAATATTTAAAGCGAGTTTTGTTTTGTGAGAAATAGGAGATGTAGAGCAAGGCTTGTATAGCAGAGCGATTAATTGTTTCTGATTTTCTGCTCGATGATACTTCTGGAGCCTGACAAGCTCCACCCAAGAGAGCAAAATGAAAATCAGCAGTTGTGCTTTTGTGAGAGGTAGAATATGTAAAGTGATTTTTTTTTGTGGTGAGAGGAAGAAGATGTTAAGGAAGCTTGTATAGCAGATCGATTGATTGTTTCTGATTTTCTGCTCGATGGATACTTCTAGAGCCTGATAAGCTCCACCCAAGAGAGCAAGATGAAAATCAGCAGTTGTGCTTTTGTGAGAGGTAGAATATGTAAAGCGAGTTTTGTTTTGTGAGAGGTAAGAGATATAGAGCGAGGCTTGTATAGCAGATCGATTGATTGTTTCTGATTTTCTGCTCGATGGATACTTCTGGAGCCTGACAAGCTCCATCCAAGAGAGTGAGATGAAAATCAGCCGTTGTGCTTTTGTGAGAGGTAGAATATGTAAAGCGAGTTTTGTTTTGTGAGAGGTAGGAGATAAAGAGCAAGGCTTGTATAGCAGAGCGATGATTGTTTCTGATTTTCTGATCGATGGATACTTCTGGAGCCTGACAAGCTCCATCCAAGAGAGTGAGATGAAAATCAGCAGTTGTGCTTTTGTGAGAGGTAGAATATGTAAAGCGAGTTTTGTTTTGTGAGAGGTAAGAGATAAAGAACAAGGCTTGTATAGCAGAGCGATGATTGTTTCTGATTTTCTGCTCGATGGATACTTCTGGAGCCTGACAAGCTCCATCCAAGAGAGCAAGATGAAAATCAGCAGTTGTGCTTTTGTGAGAGGTAGAATATGTAAAGCGAGTTTTGTTTTGTGAGAGGTAAGAGATATAGAGCGAGGCTTGTATAGCAGATCGATTGATTGTTTCTGATTTTCTGCTCGATGGATACTTCTGGAGCCTGACAAGCTCCATCCAAGAGAGTGAGATGAAAATCAGCAGTAGTGCTTTTGTGAGAGGTAGAATATGTAAAGCGAGTTTTGTTTTGTGAGAGGTAGGAGATAAAGAGCAAGGCTTGTATAGCAGATCGATTGATTGTTTCTGATTTTCTGCTCGATGGATACTTCTGGAACCTGACAAGCTCCACCCAAGAGAGCAAGATGAAAATCAGCCGTTGTGCTTTTGTGAGAGGTAGAATATGTAAAGCGAGTTTTGTTTTGTGAGAGGTAGTATATGTTAAGCGAGTTTTGTTTTGTGAGAGGTAGGAGATATAGAGCAAGGCTTGTATAGCAGAGCGATTGATTGTTTCTGATTTTCTGCTCGATGGATACTTCTAGAGCCTGATAAGCTCCACCCAAGAGAGCAAGATGAAAATCAGCAGTTGTGCTTTTGTGAGAGGTAGAGTATGTTTAGCTGGACGTGTACAGCAAAGCGATTGATTTTTTCTTTTTTTTTTTTGAGCTTTTAAAACCTTCAAGCACCATTGAAGAGAGCAGTATTGAATTAATGCGCTGAATTTTGAAATGTCGATGCGGTTTAAAATTTGCAAAGGGTTATTTTTAGGATACAATAAACAGTAAAACATACGGACTTTCGCAAATGGTAATGCTCGTGGTAAGTAATTGAACACTATAAAATTATTGATTATTTCTTTTTTCAGGAAAACCTTATCATGGTGATTTAAAAAATAACTTATTTTTTTTATTACTAAGTATTTGCACGAATTATAGAAAATTTAAAAGCGAAACTATAATGTACTTAAAAATGCTATGCAAAAAAGAGTAGGAGAGGGAAAGGATGTAGGAGTAGGGCATTGGATATTTATTAATCAAAATTACTTTTATTCAAAACACATATTATCACTTCCTTCAGTGTTTCAAATCAAATATTATTTCACGTATATTGAAATCCTGCTCCAACGCTTGCGTCGGGTCGAAGATGTGCTACCGAAATCCCCGATGGAACTGAGCGCGGATGGTGAAAGATGAAACGAAAAACCAAAATAACGTGTGAAGGAAAAAGGAGAGAAAGGGACAAGTAGTAGTGTCGGTCGACAGAATCACGAGAATGAAAAAAGTCAGTTTTGAGAATGGTGTTATGGTGAATGGAAGTGCGGAGTGGAGTGAGCAAATAAATTTAAGAAAAAATTAAAGAAAGTAAGGTGTTGTGTTTTGATTTATAGAATTTCAACAGCGTTTCCGACAGACCTTTCCCAAGGTTTTCAGCGACCAGCTCGGCTTGTGCAGTAAAACCAAAGTGAAGTTGGAGCTGAAAGAAAGCGTCCGACCCGTCTTCTGCCCGAAGCGTCCGGTGGCGTACGCAATGTACGATGCCGTCGACCAGGAGCTCGACCGACTGGAGAAACTCGACATCATCACTCCGGTCGACTATTCCGAGTGGGCAGCTCCCATCGTCGTAGTCCGCAAAGCCAACGGGTCGATCCGAATTTGCGGAGACTACTCCACGGGTTTGAGCGCCGCTCTCCAACCAAACCAATATCCGCTTCCACTTCCGGACGACATCTTCGCCAAGCTTTCCGGCTGCACGGTCTTCAGCCAAATCGATTTGTCCGACGCCTTCTTGCAAGTGGAAGTCGACGAACAGCACCGCAAGTTGCTCACGATCAACACGCACCGTGGCCTCTACTCCTACAACCGCCTCCCGCCGGGTGTGAAAGTTGCACCTGATGCCTTCCAGCAGCTTATCGACACCATGCTAGCCGGCCTGGAGTGTACTTCCGGCTATCTCGATGACGTCATCATCGGCGGTAAGACAGAGGAAGAGCACGATCGCAACCTGCGGGCCGCCTTGAAGCGAATCCAAGAGTTCGGCTTCACCATTCGAGAGGACAAGTGCACGTTTCGGAAGCAGCAAGTGCAGTACGTCGGGCTTGTCGTGGACAGTCGCGGGCTCCGTCCGGATCCAGCTAAAATCGAGGCGATCACCAAGCTTCCGCCTCCCACCGACGTTTCCGGAGTACGGTCCTTCCTGGGGGCCATCAACTATTACGGCAAGTTCGTCCCCAACATGCGCAAGCTACGATACCCGCTCGACAATCTCCTCAAGGCAGACGCGAAGTTCAAGTGGACTCCGGAGTGCCAGCAAGCGTTCGAGCAGTTCAAGCGAATCCTCTCCTCGGACCTTCTCCTCACGCACTACGATCCGAAGCGGGAGATCATCGTTTCCGCCGACGCTTCTTCCGTTGGACTAGGGGCAACGATCAGCCACAAGTTCCCCGACGGCACCGTCAAGGTCGTCCAACACGCATCTCGAGCACTCACGAAAGCAGAGCAAGGCTACAGTCAGCCCGACCGTGAAGGTTTGGCCATCGTGTTCGTCGTTACGAAGTTCCATAAGATGCTCTTCGGCCGGCATTTCCGGCTCCAAACCGACCATCAGCCTCTGCTCCGGATCTTCGGGTCCAAGAAAGGTATACCAGTCTACACTGCCAACCGCCTTCAACGCTTCGCCCTCCATCTGCTGCTGTACGACTTCGACATCGAGTACGTGCCCACCCACAAGTTCGGCAACGCAGACCTGCTCTCCCGGTTGATCAACCAGCACGTGAAGCCCGACGAGGACTACGTTATCGCTAGCGTCAACCTAGATGAAGATCTCAGGTCAGTTCTTTCTAGTTCCCGTAAAATGTTGCCTCTCCATTTCAGAGCCGTCGCGCAAAGCACCCAAGCAGACCCACTGCTCCGCCAAGTCTACCACTACGTCCGAAACGGTTGGCCCCAGTCAAAACTGGCCGGGCCCGATCTCCAACGGTTCCAATCCAGGCAGGAATCGCTCTCCGTGGTAGATGGGTGTCTCATGTTTGCGGAACGGCTCGTCATCCCGTCGCTGCATCGTAAGCGCTGCTTGGAACAGTTCCATCACGGCCATCCCGGAATGCAGCGAATGAAGGCCCTCGCTCGAAGCTACGCCTACTGGCCCAGCATGGACACCGACATCACCGACTTCGTCCGAGCATGCCAGCAGTGTGCGTCCGTAGCTAGATCGCCTCCTCACTCTCCACCGATGCCGTGGCCCAAACCGACCGCTCCGTGGCAACGCGTCCACGTCGACTACGCCGGTCCGATCGAAGGCGAGTACTACCTCCTCGCAGTCGACTCGTTCTCCAAATGGCCGGAGATCGTCCAGACCGTCCGTATCACCTCAGCGGTGACAGTTTCCATTCTTCGTGGGTTGTTCGCTCGACTGGGTATGCCCGCAACGTTGGTCAGCGACAACGGTACCCAATTCACCAGCGTTGAATTCGCCGAGTTCTGCACCTCCAACGGCATCGAACATCTCACGACGGCCCCGTTCCATCCGCAATCGAACGGTCAAGCGGAACGTTTCGTGGACACCTTCAAGCGGGCCGTGAAGAAAATTCGAGAGGGGAGAGGATCGATGCAAGAGGCACTGGATACCTTCCTCCTGACGTACCGAAGCACGCCCAACCGGGCTCTTCCAGACCAGAAGTCGCCATCCGAGGTCGTGTTCGGGCGCAAAATCCGCACGTGCCTCGAGCTTCTGCGTCCTCCGCCGGTACGGACACCGGTGCCCACATCGAACGACAGCAAGCAACCGAGATCCTTCCACCGAGACGACCCCGTTTACGCCAAACTCCACGTTCGTAACGATTGGAAGTGGGTTCCCGGTAAAATCATCGAGAAGATTGGAGACGTGATGTACAACGTGTGGGTCGAGAACCGCCGAATGTTGCGCTCGCACATCAACCAGCTCCGGAGTCGTATGGCCACTGACACGACGTCGAAGCAATCCGCTGGTCAGGTCACCTCTCGCCAGCATTCGCTACCACTCGACATCCTGTTGGGTGCCTGGAACTTGCCAAGCCATTCGCCAAGCACACCGACGTCAGCCGCACCACCGATCGCGCCAAGATCTGTGTCTGTCTCCAGTCCCGATCCTACCCTGATAGGTTCCGAGCCGGCTTGTGCCTCGTCTACGCCACGGCACGAGCTCCCGGCGGTCCCGGCAACGTCTTTGTCATCGTCAACGTCAACATCGACCGATTTCGAGTCCGCTATCGAAGTGGAACCAATGGTAGAGCTACCTAGGCCTTCTTCACGTACCCGAAGGCCGCCAGTCAGGTTCGACCCCTACCAGCTCTATTAAGAGGGGAGATGTTGTGGACAACCCGATTGCGGTGTACCGCGCCGCTGAGCTCGCACAAGACAGAGCACTACTGTCGTGCGCGATGCAATGGAAGCGCATCAATGTATTTTAATTTGGTTGTCGTTTGTGCTCTGTGCCTGTGTATTGTTGTCCATAGTAGTTTAGTTATTGTTTACGTCTCGCGAATAAAAGTTGTACCCGTTTTAACGTGTCGCAATAAATTAGTTTTTTAATCCGTACAATTGTGCGCGTTATCATTCCCTGATGTAGGGACACCGATCCGAACACCGTCCGGTATCCGCGGTACAAAAGAAAGCTTCGTGATGCATCATGACACCTTAATAAACGATCGAAATCGGAATGATTCCGATAAAATTTGCAAAAAATATTTGGATCACTGAGTGAAATGCGATGAACAACTACGGGGAAGTCTGAAAAAGCTCTGAAAGAAATCACGGGAAGAACTTCATGAGAAATATCAGCAAAAGCTCCTGTAGAAATCCCAAAAGGCTCGAAAAATATTTAGGAGAAAGTTCAGAATAAATGCTGAAAAACTCTGAAATATCCAGGGATCAACGCTGAAAGGACGTAGCAGGAGAAACTCCGAAAAAAATCTCAGGAGAAACTAAAAAAACATCCCGCACGAACCTTTGAGAAATATTTCAGCTGAAACATCTATAGAGCAAAACTTTGCGGAAAGCTCACGGAAATTTCTTTCCGGATGTTGAAAAACAAACTTCGAAAAAATTGCAGGAGAAACATCGAAAAACAATCTGCCAGGAGCTCTTGCAGAAAGTTCGTGGAAAATTCCTCAAGTAATTCTCGCAGGAGCTTTAGTAGAAATCACACAAATAACTCCTGCAGCAACTCCGGAAGAAATCCCGAGAAGATATACTGGATATACTGAAGATATTTCATGAGAAACACTGGAAGGAATCGCGAAAATTTTTATAAGAGGAATTCTGAGAGAAATTTTAGAAGAAATCATGTGAAAACACCTGCGATATATCGTGAGAGACTCTTGTGTAGATTTATAAATTTATAATGCGCAATTTTGGTTCACGTATGCCGAGATTTGCACAGCCAAGTAGTCAGCTAAATGTTATCATGAGTTTCTCAGCTAATAGGCCGTATGAATAAAGTTGAGTAAATACTCTTTACTAAATCTATGTGAAGCCGTGGAACAAATCACTGTGAAACTTCACAGAGATCTGAGTAAAGAGTATTTACTCAGCTTTATTCATATGCTCTAATAAATGCCGAGAATCAGTATGACATGCCTCGTTGCCAAGCTACCTACCAGTTTGTTAACTGAGTCTCGATTAAAATTCAGAAACCGAGATTCGCACATCCGAGCTCGGTGAATAAAACTGTGTGTAGGAATTAATCATGGAAGAAATCCCGCAACATTTTCTTTGGGCATGAAGCAGGGACAATCTCGGGAAAATTCCCCGGGGTAATCTGAGAGCAATACTGAAAGAAATTCTGGAAAAAAATAGTATGATTCTCGTGAAATACTGCAGCAGAAATCGATCGGAATTCAGGAACCTCGGAAGATTCTCAAGGAAAGAAAACGTTCGAATCTTGGTAAAATTCCTGTAGAGGTCCGGAAGAATCTTCAGGAGTTCAAAAAAGAATATGGGTAGTACGCAGATCGCAAGAAATTTCTTGGCCCATCTCGATGCGTGGGAAATTCAGGCAAGGAATCGCTCAAGAAATAAGAAAGCGTCGCTTTATTCCGGATCCTAGTACGGAGCTGAAACT
The DNA here is from genome assembly GCF_035046485.1 of Aedes albopictus. Classification (NCBI taxonomy): domain Eukaryota; kingdom Metazoa; phylum Arthropoda; class Insecta; order Diptera; family Culicidae; genus Aedes; species Aedes albopictus. The sequence continues at coordinate 259,868,946 of NC_085138.1, forward strand.
TGAAATCAAATGGGGCTTGCTGTGTTAAAATTCTTGACCATTCCGGTCACGGAAAAATAATGCACTGAACGAAAATCATTGAGCGATTTCGTTTGAAGTGCATACCTCGCAATACCAAGAAAAATGACATGTAAAAATGCGAAGGAATCCAGAGAGAAATCTTGGAGAAATCCTAGGAGACATTACAAGAGGTTGTTGTATAGACTACAGCATAATGATCTTAGATGGCAATGAGCTACGATCAATATCATAGAAGGTTTTGGTTATATATGTTACAACAGAGATCAGTGGCGTCTTGTAACCTCACTTTTTACCTGTTCAACGACCCTAAAACTAGCATTTGCGAAGAATTCACGATCAGAATCAAATTGAAATTGGACGGAAACGACTATTCTCGTCATTTCCTAGAAATTACAAGCTAATTTGTTAATAAAATTCAAGAATTTACATTCGTTTAACAGGTAGAGTTGAGGTTAGGGAGTCGCCACTGACAGAGATGTTTCAAAAGAAGTTAACACTTGACTATAACGCCGAGGACCTGGGATCGAATCCCACTCCCGACAAACTCGTAAAATGTGAGTTCTTCCTTCGGAAGGGAAGTAAGGCGTGGGTCCCGAGATGAACTAGCCTAGGGCTAAAAATCTCAGTTTAATACCTTTTAATTTCACCCTAATTGCTTATCCTTTGACAGATACGCGTATTTCGACTACCACTTGTAATCTTCCTCAGTGTCAGTTATCCAGAAATACGCGTATCTGTAAAAGGATAAGCAATTAGGGCGGAATTAAAAGGTACCAAACTGATTACACTCATTCGAAGAGGGTATTCTGCTTAGAGGGTTCGAAAAGTCGGTACAAGAACTAAAAATCTCGTTAATACAGATAAAAAAAAGTTCAGTCTAGGTTATTCTTAACTACCACTTTCATACCAACAATGTAGTAAATAGCCGTTCATAAACCACGTAGACTATTTGGGGGGAGGGTGGGGTCTGGCCAAAGTCTACGCTCCATACAAATTTCAAAATTTTTGTATGGACAAAAGTCTACAAGGGGGGAGGGGGGGGGGGTCTGAAATGGCCAAATTTTGGTCTACGTGGTTTATGAACAGCCCCTAAACTCTGTGGACTCTATTTCTGAGTAGATCTACAAGTAGTGAAGTTAAACTACTACTCTGCCGTGAATCGCAAGTCAGTCCCATATGTAAAAAGTAGACATTGAGAAAATGGAAGTTTTCAAATTCGACTTCTATGTGAAACTTTAAAAAATCGTCATGATTTGAAAACTTCTGTGATCATCATGAAACTTTCACAAATTGTTTCAAATGTGAAAACGTTACTGTGAAAAATATAAAACTAAATAAAACAGTTTTCGATTTTGTACTGCTGGGTACACAAGTTGATAATGGGACTGACTGGCGATTACTTTTCATTATGGGACAATCTGACTTGGTGTTGTTTTTCGATTTTACTGAACAAATTATATATTTTTATTCGCGCAGCTGAAAGATCATCCGAAGAAAGATCGGAAACTGCCATTAACTCAATTTTGCTCAAAATGCAGATGGGACTGACTTGCGATTCACGGCAGTCCCGAATAAAATGGTATCATACATCAATTCAACAGTGTATCATTTTCTGATCATTCGTGTTATCGTAAACTGGATGATACATAGATGATACGACATATCTTATTCATGATAGCAGTTATCATTTTCGGTGTTTCGATGATAGACCGAATGGGTTGTTAAGTATCGTTACCATTCGAAAATGCCATTTTTCTCGAACAAAAAATTTGTGGAATCATAAATGTTATGATCGCTTTATCATCAACATTATGATACAGCGAATAATAAAAACAAAACGGAAATATTTCACCAAATCTGTTTTACCGACTGAGAAAAAAGCACACCCCTGCGGGCATTTGTCGGGCACTGTCAAATTTGTCTACGATTACGTGAATCATATTTACTTTTGTGTTTTTTTGTGCCAAATTTCTTCAATTGGGAATCGAACCGTGTGATTTCCGAGGTTGCTTCAACTGCTTCTCGCGCGGTGTTTACTTACTCTAAATCGGATCAGTGCTCGCGGGTGGCTCAAATGCGTGAAAGTTCTTCATCTGGAGAAGTGGGTAGGTGAGATTAAAATAATAGAAGCTGCGGTAAGATAATTCCTAAGAGTTGTAAGAAACCGTCCAGTATCAACGACCGATCTTCTTTTGGTCCCCTCGCATGCTGTGGCAGCCAATGAAGGTGAGTTTTCATGAGAGTTCTCGAATGAAATTGTTATTAGTCAACGGCTAGTGCACGGCGGTCGCTAAAAGTAGCTGTTTCTTACTACAGCGATCGAAAAGCTTGAACTCAAAAGTGCTGATTTCCGACGATTATAACGACACATGGAACACAAATAGACAGTTTAAACCGCTTTGAAAGTGTGGCAGTGATTGAATCTCGGATTGAATGCTGAAAAAACTCGCCAAAACTATTGTTATTTGCCGAGCTTACAAAAACCATATTATTAAAAATTATTAATTGATCATTGGATGAATCATCATGAAAAGTAGTATGATACTTGAAACATACTAAATAATGCCACATTTTCAACTTCAATCGTCCAATTAAACTATTATAACCTTTGTTGTAATCATTCAACGAACAAATATCTTATAATATGAACGATTGCATTGATCGTATTTTTCTATGCGGGGTTACTGCACTGTGATGTTTTAGCTTTAATTTTATTGGTGTAAAATTTCCCTGAGTATATTCAAAATATTCCCTGAGTAATGTCAGCGAATCCGTTCATCGGAGCACTCTTTCCTCAACATCTGTGATACTAGTTTTAAGATAATCTGAGATTTAGGGTTTTTCGCATTCTTTTCCCTACAATAGCCGAAAGTAGCTAGTAATTTTTGTTCTGTGTATTTATGTCTCATAAAATGAATTGAATTATTTTCTCAGTTGAAAGGTAAACCAAATCTCTGAAGTGTAAATGTGAATAGTCATATAAGAAAGTTGAATTCTGGGCAAAAAAATAAATTAAATTGAATTGAATTCCCTGAGTAATCCAGGTTTTTCCCTGTAAGTAAAACTCCCTGAGGATTCCAGGTTTTTCCAGACAGCAGACAATCTGTTTTCTATTTCCTAGCATTCCCCAGCATTCCCGGGTGGGACAAAAAATTGCAATAAAATTTTGAAATTTATCCTCTATCAAAAGATTTTGTGAATAAAAAACTATGTTTAGTATGACATTAACATCGCTAGCCATGATGGTCTCCCATAGCGGAAGGTCCGAAAGAGCTTAGCTTGAAACTATTGACAAATCATCATGTCTACAGGTCGTAAGCCCGAATAAAGTGTGGAACGTTTTGATGGCTGTGATCCCTGACCATCATGTCAAAAACCCAGGGATACCCAAGTGACCATACTGTTAGGGTGTAGGGGTTGCATGTGTGAGGCGCATATATTGACAGGCATTGCTATGGACCGTTAGGGCTGAGTAGGGTCGGAGAATGGATCTACGATTGCTGAATTATACTGAAAAAGTCGTGATTCAGCAGTGGTGACACCGCTTTCCGCTTTTGTTCGGCCTTGGTGGTTTGTGCGGGGTGGCGCGTGTCGGTGTGTGTGTGTGCTTTGTGCGTGCGGTGCATACGGCTTCAGCAGGGTGATTACTTGGGTAGTGTGGGATAATTGGGTTTGGGACTGAGGGGGTCGTCGTTGATAAGGCCGACATCATTGAGTGTTCAGTGTTGGCGGTTGTATTGGTGACGATTTCTTCAGCCTTAAGATCTCATTTATACCACGCACAGACTTTTGGCCTTTTGGGAAGAGGGAGTACTTTGTAATGCAAGAGAGGGATTTAAACTCTGCGTTACGGGTTGGGTGAGGTCATGCAGATAGAAGCAACCCAAGTGACCGTGCGGCTCGGGTGGTGATGGATGCATGAGTGCAGTGTGTGTGGTGTGCGCTACCCTGTGGGTGCAGTTGAGTCCGGGTTGGAGTGGAAAGAGACCCTTCTCTACTCTAGGTTGTGCAGTGTTGTGCGTGATTTGCGGCTCGAGCTGCGTGGTTACTTGGGAAGTATTGTGCTCTGTAATCTAGATTTTGGTTTTAAGGTGAAGCTAAGGCTGGGCTGTGCCTCGGATTTGTTGGGCGCAGGTCGGGTGAGCTGGTGGCAGTTTGGGCTGGGGGGTTTGCTCGATTGGTTATTCACTGATGGTGGCCAGTCGATCGACTTATCGGCGCTGCCTGTCATTTGGTTCTTGGGGTTTGTGCTCTCGAGATTCGGGGCGTTGCTTCGTTGTATCTTCGCTTCAATACTAATATTCCTTGTTTGATTTAACTGACTGTTTTTTACAGGCGTTTAACTCATTCTAATTCATAGATTGCCAAATTTAAGGGTAATGGTAATCAGAGTGGATTAGAACGAGTTGGCGTCTACAATACACCAACACTAACACACACACTCCAATACTTACACGCACACATGCATCTACAACTAGCTGTAAAAGACCAGTGGGCGGGACAATGGTGCCTACCCAACAGTTGTAGGTGGGGTGTTTGGCTTAGCTACATGACTTGGTCCGGCAAGCCCATAAACATCAATTGGTAGACGTACACGCAGACAAATTTTGCTTAGTAGAAATAAAAAATCTAATGGTTAGAATCAACCAAGTTTGTGTATATTAAATCAATCCACCTATTTTTTCACTTCAATGCAACATATTTTTTAAAACAACAAATTTTTGAATTGAATGAAACATAACTTCTAGAGTTTTATTTCAATTGGGTTTTTAAATTAAGAAAAATTTAATGATTTTTCACTTTTAAACAAAAGAGCACCTTTTTCTGAGCCGCTATGATTTTTTTCAGATTTTTAGAACTCTATTTTGGTATCTAAAATCAATTTCAAAGAGATTTTTTAAAATCACCTTTTGACAGCTGGGCAACTGCTTGACAGCTCAGCTCAGTACAAAATGCGACGAGGGGTGATCCGACAAATTGCTCCCATACAAATTTCAAATTGATTTTTAAATAGGTTCCCGGGCACCAAAATTGATGAAAATTTGGATTTCGGCTCAGTTTGGCATGCAGATTTAGAATATGGAATTATCTCAACACCACTAAAGAAGCCAATTGAAAATTATTGTTGTTTATATAATTAGATTTTGTAGAATCAACAATGATGTTTGGTCCAATGACGACTACCTTCATGCTTTGTTTACAAGGCAAACAGAGAAGAGCCATAGTGTTTTTTTTTGCTTCATTGACCTAATCTGACAGGGTTTGTTGCGAGTATTATCAATACTTTGTTAGGTAAGTCTATGAAGTTTGTATTTATCGTCGATTTGTATCCATATTTAATCATATTTCAGCTCACCAGAATGCATGAAGAAAGAGTTCATTTCAGGCGGAACAAATCTGATTATTCGCAGATTCAGAATTGATCATTGCTGACGGTAATTTTCTAACAAATGCTAAACATGCCAAATGATCTTGGAAATGATTTATGTTTTTCTTTCTTATAGTACGTTACTGTAATCAGAAACTCAGCAATAAGGACGAGCAAGTTAGAAGGAATTGCATCTGCTTGTAATTCAATTTCCGGCAGCATTTCCAAAAATGTGTTTCCTTGCATTCTATATCTATGAAGTTGCAAATTTAAACAAAAAATAAAATATCATGAATGAAAACTATTGTATTTCTATTTTTGTTTTCTTTTTTTAATAACAAAAAAAAATCAACAATAATGCATTTTAGTTTCAATGCGATTGCTACAGTTACATCAATACATTGCACTTGTTGATTCAACAAATTTGATTTTTTGTTTCAACAAAATTTATCATTTGTTGTTGACAGTTGTCAATTTACAAGCGATTTTAGAAACAACAATTCTAATTGTTGAAGTAAATAAGCGAAATCATTGATTCAAAAAAAAATTGCCGGTAAGCCCTGAGTCAACAATAAAATTTGTTGAATCTATTCAGAATACTTTTGCCTTTACAATATATTTTTCTGCGTGTATTGCCTAGTGAAAAGACAACGCAGATGGGCGAAAGCCAGAGGATGCGTTGATAATAGCAGAATAGCAGAAAAAACTATGTCGTATGACATTCAAATTATTTTTCATGAGTAAATAACATCATTTCAAGATTCTGTGTCTTTTTCCCCAGTACATACAGTGTATCAAACAATTGTCCGTACAGCAATTTTTTGATCAACATAATTTTTCATTCAAATGATCATAACTTTTTTATACATCAATCAAACATGCTGAAATTTTGATCAATCATGAACCACATATTAAAGCTCCATTTGTAAAATTTTGAGCAAGATCGAATAAGTTTTCTGAAAGTTATGGAACTTTTAGTAAATCTTTTAAGATTAAGATTTTTGAACACATTTTTAAATCATTTTTTCTCAATATGTACTCGATGAAACTATTTCAAGATTTTTTGTGCTATAGCTTACACCTAAGGCTTTCATATGCAGCTTCGTTTGAGGTTTTATATTCAATACAAAAAAATATGAAAAATCTGTATATGTTCAGAGTGTCATTTGGGAATTTATCATATTTTGATCAATAAAAGTGCCAAGCGTTTTCATCGTTTCGAAACTCTCTTAATGTAATATTTTTATACAGGACCTACTAAACTACATATGAAGAGTAGGTCCTATGTATTTTTCGTTCAATCAATGCAATTTTATTGGTGGAAAACGTTTGGCAGATTATTTTATTTTTTTTTTTGAAGAGTGACCAGGTGGAGCTGCAGGACAGCTGATAGCAAAGCCTGGACCCTTTCCCAACTTTCCCCCTACTAGGACCAATACTCACGATGGACTAGACGATGTCGTCAACTTGAGCAAAGTGTGTAGTAATTAGCATTGGGTCGTAGTAGTTTTTAAAAATACTGTTTCTAACTTTTCCCATCGCTCTAGTGTTTTGATCGAATGGAAGCTCCAAAGATGATTTGATAATTGAACAATATTTCAATAATCGAAAATCTCCGAGGTCACTGGACAACATTCAGAGATTATAAAAAAGAGTGTCTATGTCTATGTTAACGCCTTCAGAGTACTATTCTTAAGAAATATACAAAGAGCAAAAAGAAAAAAATGTGTCGTAGCTAATATTTCTGAAAATGATTCGAAGACAGCTACCAGAGCTACCGTTTTTAGCCGATATGGGCAACTAGTTTTTCTGACAGCTTCCCCAAACAATATTCAGATAATATCCTCAATTATTTTATAATACATTCTGAAAATTATTTCAAGCTGATTACCAATAGTGTCAATAACCGATGTTAGTCATTGACAGCACCAGCATCATCCCCAAATAACTCTCATATTAGTGTTAGATAACACTTTTTGAGCTTTCATTCGATATTGTAAAGAAATTTGTCAAACCCTATTTGTCAAAATATAGTCAATAATGTATCAAATTGTGTTCCTAATTTCGCTAGTCGTCTTCTGCATATCTGTGATCATCTCAGTCCAAAGTAATATTATATCCATCGTAACCCTTTGCATTGTCAACCGTCCTAAGTCGTAACTAAATTCCTGCTTTTTTTGATCAGTGAAATAATACCGTCTAAGATATAAAAACAAAAAAGTTCAGTCAACTGAAAAATGATAATGATTATTTGTCAACTTCTATAAATTCACAAAACCCATAAAAATAAGAAATACAAATATAAACTCCTATAATCAACAGTTTTATCTTTACCTAATCAGTCCATAATTTTCAAATTGTAATGAATCTAATCTGTAAGGCTGTAAGTCAACTTATCCTAGCGTCCCCTGTCCTGTGTACTTTCGATTTCAAGTAATGAATGATGAGTGTAACGCAGAGGCCTCCCCTACTCACTCTTGCGTTACGTTAAATTTAACAATTATCGTTAAATTGGAGAAAATTCAATGAATACAAAGATTAGGTCTATGCAAGCTGAATTATAACTTGTCTTGAACTTGTGATAAATGCACAACGGATACTCCTTTGGTTCCCATTAGCACTTACGGCCGATTCCTTCACTTGCGCTCAACTCGTAAACCAGATATATCTAGCTCAAAGTCCAAGCGGTGGTGAATAAACTGGCACTAAAGTGCTAATGGGTTAAGCCCTCCCATCGCGTCAAGATTGAATATCCAGGGGGAGGGTGGAAAACGTTTGGCAGATTATATGTGCAAAATATGATAAATTTTTAAAAATCGTCAACTACATAAGCACATTTTAAATATTTTTTTGTAGTGAATATAAAACCTCAAAAGTAGCTGCATATGGAAGCCTTAGGTATCAGCTGTAACACATAAAAAAATTGAAAAATTTCCAATGAGTACATACTGAGACATAATGTTTTAAAAATGTGTATAAAAATCTTATAAGTTTTTCTAAAAGTTCTATAACTTTCAGAAAATTTATTCGATCTCGCTCAAAATTTTACCAATGGAGCTTTAATATATGGTTCATGATTGGTCAAAATTTCAGCGTTTTTGATTGACGTTTTAAAAAGTTATGAACTTTGAATGAAAAATTATTTTGACCAAAAAATTGCTGTACGGACAATTGTTTGATACACTGTATGTTTCATCCGTTTTATCTTACCCCAACCGTTTTAACTTGCCCCGGTGCCGGTGTATCTTTAATTTACAAAAAATAATTCTATAGCTTAACCAATTCTAAAATCACATGATATTTACAGAGTTATGTTGTTTTTTTTGACATATATTTCGTTTATAACGACGATGGTTAACAATTCAAGATTGGCAATAAATTGCATACAAAACTTTATGCAATTCAGCATCATAATTTCTATTTTATACTACTAATTTCAGTATCATAATGACCAACTTTTCCGTACCCGTTCATTATGCAACTAAAATGAGTTGCATAATGAAAAATAGTTACATAATGTTCATTATGCAACTCATTTCAGTTGTATTATGAACATTATGCAACTCAAATGAGTTGAATAATGAAAAAAATCATTGCATACAATTTTGTATGGAACTCGTTGCAAAACTCGATTTTATCAGCACTCTTCGTATTTATCCAATTCGGCAAGCCTCGTTGGATAAATGTACGACTCGTGCTGAAACAATCAACCTTTTGCAACTCGTTACATAAATATCTATTACATGCTATTTAGTTATACTTATTCATTTTCCCGTATGGATTTATTTTCTTTTCAATTAATTTCAGTTGAATCATGCAAAAATGTGGAAAAGTAGGCCATAATCGGATATCTTTGCCATAATGATACTGAAACGAGTTATTGATATTTGAAATTAAGGTACGCTCACCGAAAAAAAATGGAAATTGTACACTAACAATGACATACAAGGTTATCAAGATGCAATAAATTTTTGTTTTAAATTACGTGGGTGTGAGTTTGCATGTGCATTTCGTATGGAACAACCCTACTGACCTTTCGTTTTCGTTGCGGTTGTATCCTTTTTCTTCCTTGGTTGTCTTTGCTTTTGTTGGAATCGACTAAACGCCCCCGCGCGGCTAACACTTCCAGCAACTTCTTCTCTGTATCGTAGACGGGAAGAAAATTCCACCGAAAGGGCGTTCGCGTTAATTCACCCTGCGTTGTATTCCGGATATGAAGCAGCTCTCGCCTCGCTTGGTTCGCTGACCGTATGGAACGATGTATTATCCAAGCGCAGCGAACGAAAACAAGAGTGAAATCCTCCTCAGCGATGCTGAAAATCCACTGCAGTGACGTAAGAGTAGCACTATTTTTGCCCCGCTCGGTTTTACTTCTGTGAATCTAACAACCAGCTTTCATCAACCAGTTTTATTTTTCCGTGTTTTTACTGGTTGGTGGGAATCTAACAACCAGTTTTTGTACCGTACTTGAACAAAGGGGTGACTTTGTACCGATAAAAGATTAATCCTGTAAAACATGTGTCCGATCCATCGCAACAACTGAAAATGTTGCGCAACGAGAAAAAGTTGCATTGCTATGAAAAATGTTGCATGGTATGATTACATAGCCAAAAAAATGTTGCATGCTGCAAAACGTTACCTCCATAAGAATACCTATGTAGGCGTCATGCGATGTAGTGTCATGCGATATTAAAAATGTTGCACGATATAAAACACGTTGTATGACATTCAGAATGTTGCATCTCATGAAAAATGTTGCATGCCTCCAAAATGTCACCTTCATGAGAGTACTAGTATTGGTTGTATGTCACTTATAACAATAATGTTGCATGATACAAAAGGTGTATGCCATTAAAGTTGTTGCATGACATGAAAAATGTAGCATCACAAGAAAAATGTAGCATGTCCGCAAAAGATCGCCTCTGATAGAATACTAATGTGGGTAGGATGTCAAACAATAGAAAGAATGTAGCTGACATGTTGCAGATATGAAAATTGTTGCATCGCATGGAAAACGTTGCATGCCTGTAAAATGTCACCTTCATGAGAATACTAGTATTGGTTGTATGTCACTTATAACAATAATGTTGCATGATACAAAAGGTGTATGCCATTAAAGTTGTTGCATGACATGAAAAATGTAGCATCACAAGAAAAATGTAGCATGTCTGCAAAAGATCACTTCTGATAGAATACTAATGTGGGTAGGATGTCAAACAATAGAAAGAATGTAGCTGACATGTTGCAGATATGAAAATTGTAGCATCGCATGGAAAATGTTGCATGCCTGTAAAATCCCAAGAATCAAATTAAGATTAAACTGGTATAATCTTGGAGCAGTCGCATAATTGCCCATTTCCACTTTAAATCAACTTTAAGTTTGCATGTAAAGTAATGTTTGCTCTAAATGCACCGTATATCAGCATACAATGAGGCTTCCAGCATCGTGGTTACTTGGGATGTCACCTTCATGAGAGTAATAGTATTGGTTGTATGTCACTTATAACAATAATGTTGCATGATACAAAAAGTGCATGCCATGAAAGTTGTTGCATGACATGAAAAATGTAGCATCACATGAAAAATGTAGCATATCCGCAAAAGATCACCTCTGATAGAATACTAATGTGATTTGGGGCCAGTTCACT
>NC_085138.1:259880482-259930177 GCF_035046485.1 Aedes albopictus
CACTTCGAACAAAGCTGCATATGAAAACCTCAGTTATAAGAATTAACTCAACAAAAAATGAAAAAGTTTCATGAAGTACATATTAAGATATAGTGTTTTAAAAATTTGTTCAAAAATTCTATAAGTTTCACTAAAAGTTCTATAACTTTTGGAAAACTTATTCGATCTCGCTCAAAATCCTACCAATGGAGATCTAATACAGGGTGTTGGGTTCCTTACCCAGAATATTTCAGGGGGTGATTAAGGATGATATTTGATGAAAAAAATTGTTCTACGCATATGGTCAAATCTCAACCATTACGGAGTTATTGAACTTTTCACGATTTTGACAATGCTTTTAATAAAACGACAATAACATGAAAATGGTTTAACTTATTCAAGATCTCTCAGCACCATTCGAAAGATTATGAAATTTGCTATTGAACGTCATCTTTGAACATGCAAGTTTTTGTTACTTACTCACTTTTTAAGAGCAAATAAGTGAAAAGTAAGTGAATTTTTAACAGGTTTTGTCGATTTACTCTAAAAAATGCGTAATTAACTTATTTTTTTCCTTAGACAAAGTTGAGCGCCTTGAAATGCCCTACAATTCGTTCTTTGACACCAAACCCCTAACTCTTGTCCTTTCCCTGCAATTTTGATTTGAATGCACAGTTTTGCATCATAAATTTGCTTCAGCAAGTGCATCAGAACTTAGCTCTCTTGACCCCACTGTGACAGCGAAACTAGCGTCATGTTTACTTCGCGCACACGGCTACTTGATTCCCCGCGCCGAACAACAACAGCATGGCGCGCTGGCGCATGAGTGAAAAGAACGACGCCGCTGTGTGTTCGGCAAGGTGTTCAGTTGAATCAGTTGAATACTTTTTGTAGTCCCGATGATTCTGGAAAGCTCATGATAATTTCGGGACGACTGTTGGATTTTGGTAGACAGTAACTGAGAGGCTTGGTTAGGCTGTGTTATTTATTCCAGCATCCTCTTGGAGGATGAGAAACATCAGAATAAACCTGTTGTTGTCAATACCTGGACGTTCGCGATGATTTTAATAGTGAGCTGGTGATCCCGGAAGGAACCTTGTTAGCTATAAAGTAACTTTACTCCAGCTTTGAGCGCATAGTACAGCACAATCTTCGTCGGTCTTGGACGCTGTTGCTCCTGTTCCCCCGAACATTTAATAATTCTCAGGTCTTTTTTAACCACGTGTAGCCAGCACGTTCGCAGACGTCCATGTCGTCACCGACCATTACCTGGTTCCATGCTGAATATTGTTTTCGTTATTATTCTTTCTTTTGACATTCGCACTACGTGCCCAGCCCACTGAAGTCTGCCGTAATTTATTCGTTTCACAGTACTCCTTTTTGATGAAGTAGGTTGATCTTGATCGAAGTTGCTGCTTCCTGCACTAACTCATTCGTCAAACAAATAGGTAAGAGCAGGATGTAGCATCTTCGATCATGTTCAATCTATCTCATTAAACATGATTAATATTCGCAGCAATTTGTGCTATGTCTCTACTCGGGACCTTGTAGTTTCGGTCAAGTTTCAAAAGCAACTAAGCAATCCTCATTTAGGATTTCGGAATGAAATTAAGATTTTGGGAGTACTTCGAGAAACTCGAATTGGAAAATTACTGATTTTGGTTGTTTTAAATGAAGTGCTTGCAGAAATTTCTCGATTTCTTTCAGAAGAATTTGTGCAGATCATAGTCTGACAGTGTTTACCAAACTTATTCATGAGCTGCTCTGCGAACATTGGTTTACACCTCGCTCAAGTATTCACAGTCGCAATTGAGGTAGCTAATGGTTGGAAATTCCTGTAGGGGATCTTTCAGTAATTCTAACAGGAGTTCCTTCAACGATTTCTCCAGCAGTTTCTTCGAGAATTCATCCAAAAATTACATAGGAATTTTTGTAAGGGGTTTTAAGAGGTTCCACAAAGAATTATTCCGTGAGTTCATTTGAAGTTTCGTCAGGATTTCTTTTCTAAGAACATTTTTCAGGAAAATCATTTGGATGTTCATCTGTGAATTCTTGTAGAAGGAATTAGGAATTTCTTGCAGAACATCCTTCGGATTTGTTTTTTAAGAGTTTTTAGACAATTTATCCTGAAATCATTTGATAAATTCTGCAGAAGTTTCTCCGAAAGTATCTTCAAAAATTCAATTAGAGATAATTTTATTAGCTTTTTTGGAGGAATTCCCACAGGAGTTTCTCCGGAAATTCTTTCAGGGATTCCTCCAAAAGATTGCTCCAGGAATTCCTTCAGAGATTCCTCTAAAATAACTTCGGAGATTGTTCCAGATTTCCTCCAGAAACTTCCCCAGAGATTCCTCTAGGGATTCCTCCAAGAATTTCTCAAAGGACTCCAAAGGACCAGCAATTTCTCAAGGGATCACTACAGCAATTCCTGAAGAATTTTCTCCAGGAATTCCTGCAAATTTTTCTCCAGAAATCCCTCAAGGGTTACCTCCAGAATTCTACTGAAAGCTTCCCCCGGAATGCCTCTAGAGATTACTCCAAGAATTTCTCCAGGGATTCTATAAGATTTTTTTCTCCAGGGCTTAGTCCAGGAATTCCTGCAGAATTTCCTCCAGAAATTCCTGCAAAACTTCCTCCAGAAATTCCTCCAGAATTCCCTTAAAGATTCCTTCAGGAAATTCTCTAGGAATTCCGCAGAGGATTCCTCCAGCAATTTCTTTAGGGATTACTACATGGATTCTTTCACGGATTCCTCCAGGAGTTTCAGCAAAATTTCGTGCAGGAATTCTTCTAGGGATTTCTTCTGAATTCCCCTTAAAGTTCCTCCAGGAATGCCTCTAGGAATCCGCCAGAAATTCTTCCAGGAACTCCTCCAGAAATTCCTTCAAGGATCCCTGCAGAAACTTCGTAAGTGATTTATTCAGGAATACCTGTATGAATTCTTCAGAAATTTCTCTAAGGACTTCTGCAAGGATTTCCCCAGAAATTCAACAGTATTTTTTCAGCGATTCCTACATCAATTTTTCCAATGATGCCTCCAGGTATTCCCCCAGGGATTGCTCCAGAGATTTAGTCAGTAATTGATGCAGGCATTTTTAAAGTAATTCCTTTAAAAAATATCTCTAGGAACTCTTCCAGGGATTACTTCAGGAGTTCGCTCAGAAATTTCACTGATGATTTCTTTAGGAATTTCTCTAAACAAAATCTCCAGGAATTCTTGGATTGCTTAAGGAATTCCTTCAGAATTTCCTACAGAAATTTATCCTGGGATTTCTCCGGGAATTCCTCCAGGGATTCCTACGAAAATTCTTCCTCCAGGGATTTTATCAGGAATACCTTCAAGAGATTCCTTCACTAGTATTACATGGATTCCACAAAGCAATCGTCCAGGAATTCCTTCAGGGATTCCTTCAGCAATTCCTTTAGAGATTTTCCTCAGAAATTTCCTCAAGGTTTCCTTCAGGGATTCTATCAGAAATTCTCCCAAGGATTTCTCCAGGGATTTTTTCAAAGTTTCCTCCAGAAATTGCTTCAGTAATTTCTCAAAGACTTCAAAATTCCTAAATTTCGTTCAGGAGTTCCTCCAGAGATTTTTCCACGAGCTGCTCCAGAGATTACTTCATCTTTTAACCAACAGAAATTATTCTAAGAATTCTTTCAGAGATTCCTTTAGGAACTTGTCCGGAGTTTCCTACAGGAATACCTCAGAGAACTTCTCCTGGGATTCCTCCAGAAATTCCTCCAGAAATTCCTCCAAAGTTTCCTTTACAAATTCCTCTAGTAATTTCTTCAAGAATTGGGTTTTCAAATTAAGAAAAATGTATTGATTTTTTGATATTATACGAAAGAGCACATTTTTCTGAACTACTATGATTTTTTTCAGATTTTTAGAACTTCGTTTTGGTACCTAAAATCGATTTCGAAGAGATTTTTAGAAATCACCTTTTGACAGCTGGCCAACTGCTTGACAGCTCCACCCAATACAAAATGCGACGAGGGGTGATTCGACAAATCGCTCCCATACAAACTTCAAACTGATTTTTAAATAGGATCCCGGGCACCAAAATTCATGAAAATTTGGATTTCGCCTCAGTTTCGCATGCAGATTCAGAATATGGAATTATCTCAACACCACTAAAGAAGCCAATTCCTTCAGGGATTCCTCCAGAAAGTGCTCCAGAGATTTCTCCAACTTTCCTTCCTAGATTCCTTGATTCATACCTTTAGGGGTTTCTCCAGTAATTCGTCCAGAGATTTCCTCACAAGTTTTTCGAATAATTCGTGCAGGGATTCCCCCAGAAATTCCACCAAGGATGCCTGCCAAGATTCCTTTAGGAATTCCTACAGGAATTCCAGAGTTTCCTCCACGAATTCTCCCAAGGCTTTCTTCACGAATTCCTTCAAGAATACCACCTGGGTTTCCTCCACCGATCCTCCATGGATTATTCTAAGATTTCCGGGGAATTTTGCCAGTGATTACACCCGAAATTCCTACAGGGATTCTTTACATTTTCCTCTAGGGATTTCTCCAAAAGTTCTCGAAGAAAAGGAGCAATGTCTACAGAAATTACAACAGGAGTTCCTGCAGAAATTTTTCTTGTAATTCCTGCCGAATTTCCTCCAGGTATTCCTGCAGAATTTTTTCCAGGAACTCCTGCAGAATTTCCTCCAAAAATGCGTCTCCGGATTCCTCCAGAAATAGTCTAAAAGCTCTTAAAGTTCCTCCAGGAATGCCTCTAGGAATCCGCCAGAAATTCTTCCAGGAACTCTTCCAGAAATTCCTTCAAGGATTCCTCCAAAAGTTGCGGTAGAATTTTGTGCAGGAATTTCTCTAGGGATACTTCCAGAATTCCCCTTAAAGTTCCTCCAGAAATGCCCCTGGGGAATCCTCCAGAAATTCATCCAGGGACTCCTCCAGGAATTCCTTCGAGGATTCCTCCAGAAATTTCGTAAGAGATTCCTCCAGGAATACCTGCATGATTTTTTCAAGAAATTCCCTTCCCAGGAATCCATTGAAAAATTCTCTAAAGGCTCCTGCAAGGATTGCCCCAGAAATTTAACAGTGATTTTTCAGCAATTCCTACATCAATTTCTTCTACAGTGATGCTTTGAGGTATTCCTTCAGAGATTGCTCCAGAGATTTTGTCAGTAACTCTCCCAACAATTCTTCTGAAAATTCCTTAAAAGATTTCTCCAACAACTCTCCTAGGGATTACTTCAGGAATTCCCTCAGGAATTCTTTTGACGATTTCTATGGGAATTTCTCTATGAATTTCTCTAGGTGTTTCTCTTGGGATTTCTAAGGGAATTTCTCCAGAGATTTCTACGGAAATTCCTCCTCCAAGGATCCTTCACTAATTTTTCCATGGATCTCTGAAGGAAATCTTCTAGGAATTCCTCCAGGGATTCAATGAGGAATTTCTCCAAATCATATTTCCACAGTTATCCCTGAAAGAATTCCTGGAGAAATCCCAAGAGAAGTTTTTGAGTTATCCCTGGAGGAAACTCTGGAGGAGTTCCTTGAGGACTCTTTGAAGGAATTCCTGGAAGAATCTCTTCTGGAGGAATAACCGAAGTAATCTAGTAATCTCTAAATCACTTTCTGGAAGAATCCCTGGAAAAACTCCTGAAAGAAACTCAGAAGGAATGCCTGAAAATTTCCCTGGAAAAATATTAGAAGAAAATCTCTGGACGAATCTCTGGAGAAATGCTTGGAGGAATCCCTGAAAAAAAAAATCCCTGTTGAAATTCCTAGAAGAGCCTCTGGCGAAATAGATAACATAATTCCTGGAGGATTTTTTTAGGAATCTTTGGAAGAATGCGTGGATGAACATCTGTAATTCCAGGAAAAAAAATCCTGAAGCAGACCCTGGAGCTAACTCTGCAGGAGTCTCTGGAGGAGTTCATGGAATAATCCCTGTTACAATCCTTGGAGGAATTCTGGAGAATTCCTTGAAGGAAATCTAGAAGAAATCCCTGGAAAAATTCTTGGAAGAATCCCTGGAGGAACTTGTGAGGACAAATTTGGAGGAAACCTTGGAAGAATTCCTGAAGTAAAAACAGGAGGAATGTCAAAAAAAAATCTCTGAAAGAATTCCTAGAGGAATGCCTAGAGGGATCCTGAAGTAATACATGGAGCATTCTTCCATGAAGGATTCCTAGAAAAATTTCTGATGGAATTCCTAGAGGAATCCCTGGAGGAATCTCTGCAGGAATACCTGGAGGAAATTCGGCAGGAATTACAAGAAAAATTTCTGCAGGAACTCCTGTTGTAATTTCTGTAGACATTGCTCCTTTTCTTCGAGAACTTTTGGAGAAATCGCTAGAGGAAAATGTAAAGAATCCCTGTAGGAATTTCGGGTGTAATCACTGGCAAAATTCCCCGGAAATCTTAGAATAATCCATGGAGGATCGGTGGAGGAAACCCAGGTGGTATTCTTGAAGGAACTCGTGAAGAAAGCCTTGGGAGAATTCGTGGAGGAAACTCTGGAATTCCTGTAGGAATTCCTAAAGGAATCTTGGGAGGCATCCTTGGTGGAATTTCTGGGGGAATCCCTGCACGAATTATTCGAAAAACTTGTGAGGAAATCTCTGGACGAATTACTGGAGAAACCCCTAAAGGTATGAATCAAGGAATCTAGGAAGGAAAGTTGGAGAAATCTCTGGAGCACTTTCTGGAGGAATCCCTGAAGGAATTGGCTTCTTTAGTGGTGTTGAGATAATTCCATATTCTGAATCTGCATGCAAAACTGAGGCGAAATCCAAATTTTCATGAATTTTGGTGCCCGGGATCCTATTTAAAAATCAGTTTGAAGTTTGTATGGGAGCGATTTGTCGAATCACCCCTCGTCGCATTTTGTATTGGGTGGAGCTGTCAAGCAGTTGGCCAGCTGTCAAAAGGTGATTTCTAAAAATCTCTTCGAAATCGATTTTAGGTACCAAAACGAAGTTCTAAAAATCTGAAAAAAATCATAGTAGTTCAGAAAAATGTGCTCTTTCGTATAATATCAAAAAATCAATACATTTTTCTTAATTTGAAAACCCAATTCTTGAAGAAATTACTAGAGGAATTTGTAAAGGAAACTTTGGAGGAATTTCTGGAGGAATTTCTGGAGGAATCCCAGGAGAAGTTCTCTGAGGTATTCCTGTAGGAAACTCCGGACAAGTTCCTAAAGGAATCTCTGAAAGAATTCTTAGAATAATTTCTGTTGGTTAAAAGATGAAGTAATCTCTGGAGCAGCTCGTGGAAAAATCTCTGGAGGAACTCCTGAACGAAATTTAGGAATTTTGAAGTCTTTGAGAAATTACTGAAGCAATTTCTGGAGGAAACTTTGAAAAAATCCCTGGAGAAATCCTTGGGAGAATTTCTGATAGAATCCCTGAAGGAAACCTTGAGGAAATTTCTGAGGAAAATCTCTAAAGGAATTGCTGAAGGAATCCCTGAAGGAATTCCTGGACGATTGCTTTGTGGAATCCATGTAATACTAGTGAAGGAATCTCTTGAAGGTATTCCTGATAAAATCCCTGGAGGAAGAATTTTCGTAGGAATCCCTGGAGGAATTCCCGGAGAAATCCCAGGATAAATTTCTGTAGGAAATTCTGAAGGAATTCCTTAAGCAATCCAAGAATTCCTGGAGATTTTGTTTAGAGAAATTCCTAAAGAAATCATCAGTGAAATTTCTGAGCGAACTCCTGAAGTAATCCCTGGAAGAGTTCCTAGAGATATTTTTTAAAGGAATTACTTTAAAAATGCCTGCATCAATTACTGACTAAATCTCTGGAGCAATCCCTGGGGGAATACCTGGAGGCATCATTGGAAAAATTGATGTAGGAATCGCTGAAAAAATACTGTTGAATTTCTGGGGAAATCCTTGCAGAAGTCCTTAGAGAAATTTCTGAAGAATTCATACAGGTATTCCTGAATAAATCACTTACGAAGTTTCTGCAGGGATCCTTGAAGGAATTTCTGGAGGAGTTCCTGGAAGAATTTCTGGCGGATTCCTAGAGGCATTCCTGGAGGAACTTTAAGGGGAATTCAGAAGAAATCCCTAGAAGAATTCCTGCACGAAATTTTGCTGAAACTCCTGGAGGAATCCGTGAAAGAATCCATGTAGTAATCCCTAAAGAAATTGCTGGAGGAATCCTCTGCGGAATTCCTAGAGAATTTCCTGAAGGAATCTTTAAGGGAATTCTGGAGGAATTTCTGGAGGAAGTTTTGCAGGAATTTCTGGAGGAAATTCTGCAGGAATTCCTGGACTAAGCCCTGGAGAAAAAAATCTTATAGAATCCCTGGAGAAATTCTTGGAGTAATCTCTAGAGGCATTCCGGGGGAAGCTTTCAGTAGAATTCTGGAGGTAACCCTTGAGGGATTTCTGGAGAAAAATTTGCAGGAATTCCTGGAGAAAATTCTTCAGGAATTGCTGTAGTGATCCCTTGAGAAATTGCTGGTCCTTTGGAGTCCTTTGAGAAATTCTTGGAGGAATCCCTAGAGGAATCTCTGGGGAAGTTTCTGGAGGAAATCTGGAACAATCTCCGAAGTTATTTTAGAGGAATCTCTGAAGGAATTCCTGGAGCAATCTTTTGGAGGAATCCCTGAAAGAATTTCCGGAGAAACTCCTGTGGGAATTCCTCCAAAAAAGCTAATAAAATTATCTCTAATTGAATTTTTGAAGATACTTTCGGAGAAACTTCTGCAGAATTTATCAAATGATTTCAGGATAAATTGTCTAAAAACTCTTAAAAAACAAATCCGAAGGATGTTCTGCAAGAAATTCCTAATTCCTTCTACAAGAATTCACAGATGAACATCCAAATGATTTTCCTGAAAAATGTTCTTAGAAAAGAAATCCTGACGAAACTTCAAATGAACTCACGGAATAATTCTTTGTGGAACCTCTTAAAACCCCTTACAAAAATTCCTAAGTAATTTTTGGATGAATTCTCGAAGAAACTGCTGGAGAAATCGTTGAAGGAACTCCTGTTAGAATTACTGAAAGATCCCCTACAGGAATTTCCAACCATTAGCTACCTCAATTGCGACTGTGAATACTTGAGCGAGGTGTAAACCAATGTTCGCAGAGCAGCTCATGAATAAGTTTGGTAAACACTGTCAGACTATGATCTGCACAAATTCTTCTGAAAGAAATCGAGAAATTTCTGCAAGCACTTCATTTAAAACAACCAAAATCAGTAATTTTCCAATTCGAGTTTCTCGAAGTACTCTCAAAATCTTAATTTCATTCCGAAATCCTAAATGAGGATTGCTTAGTTGCTTTTGAAACTTGACCGAAACTACAAGGTCCCGAGTAGAGACATAGCACAAATTGCTGCGAATATTAATCATGTTTAATGAGATAGATTGAACATGATCGAAGATGCTACATCCTGCTCTTACCTATTTGTTTGACGAATGAGTTAGTGCAGGAAGCAGCAACTTCGATCAAGATCAACCTACTTCATCAAAAAGGAGTACTGTGAAACGAATAAATTACGGCAGACTTCAGTGGGCTGGGCACGTAGTGCGAATGTCAAAAGAAAGAATAATAACGAAAACAATATTCAGCATGGAACCAGGTAATGGTCGGTGACGACATGGACGTCTGCGAACGTGCTGGCTACACGTGGTTAAAAAAGACCTGAGAATTATTAAATGTTCGGGGGAACAGGAGCAACAGCGTCCAAGACCGACGAAGATTGTGCTGTACTATGCGCTCAAAGCTGGAGTAAAGTTACTTTATAGCTAACAAGGTTCCTTCCGGGATCACCAGCTCACTATTAAAATCATCGCGAACGTCCAGGTATTGACAACAACAGGTTTATTCTGATGTTTCTCATCCTCCAAGAGGATGCTGAAATAAATAACACAGCCTAACCAAGCCTCTCAGTTACTGTCTACCAAAATCCAACAGTCGTCCCGAAATTATCATGAGCTTTCCAGAATCATCGGGACTACAAAAAGTATTCAACTGATTCAACTGAACACCTTGCCGAACACACAGCGGCGTCGTTCTTTTCACTCATGCGCCAGCGCGCCATGCTGTTGTTGTTCGGCGCGGGGAATCAAGTAGCCGTGTGCGCGAAGTAAACATGACGCTAGTTTCGCTGTCACAGTGGGGTCAAGAGAGCTAAGTTCTGATGCACTTGCTGAAGCAAATTTATGATGCAAAACTGTGCATTCAAATCAAAATTGCAGGGAAATGACAAGAGTTAGGGGTTTGGTGTCAAAGAACGAATTGTAGGGCATTTCAAGGCGCTCAACTTTGTCTAAGGAAAAAAATAAGTTAATTACGCATTTTTTAGAGTAAATCGACAAAACCTGTTAAAAATTCACTTACTTTTCACTTATTTGCTCTTAAAAAGTGAGTAAGTAACAAAAACTTGCATGTTCAAAGATGACGTTCAATAGCAAATTTCATAATCTTTTGAATGGTGCTGAGAGATCTTGAATAAGTTAAACCATTTTCATGTTATTGTCGTTTTATTAAAAGCATTGTCAAAATCGTGAAAAGTTCAATAACTCCGTAATGGTTGAGATTTGACCATATGCGTAGAACAATTTTTTTCATCAAATATAATCCTTAATCACCCCCTGAAATATTCTGGGTAAGGAACCCAACACCCTGTATATTGTTTATGATTGGTCAAAATTTCAGCGTTTTTGATTGACGTATGAAAAAGTTATGAACATTTCAATGAAAAATTATTTTGACGAAAAAATGGTTGTACGGCAAATTGTTTGATACATTGTAGCTGCAAGCAATTCATGAATTGCTTATGCAAAACATGTATAAAATTTTGCAATAGGGCACGATCGGTGAAGCACTAGATTTGTAGTAATAAGCTTGAATTTTTGTATAATGAGAAGGTCAATTCTCCGTTTCTGTGATAAAATGGAGAAAGAAGCGTGAGTATTATGATTTCTAGCCTAATTTGATGCTGTTTGAGCAAAACTGTGCCTAACTGTGTTGTTTTATTCTCCATTTCTTGTAATTTCAACAACACAGTTTCCCAAAACGTCTAAAAATTTGACTGTAAGTTCTCCAAGTAAGATATAATAAGTGGTGAGAATTTTGTCATAATCGGTTCAGTAATATTTTTTAACAATTCAAACAAAAAAAAACGGCTTTTTCAAATTTTGGGCACTTTTTAACATTTTAAAATCAATGTGCACTATTTTGACTGTAGAACTGGCAGCACTGTCCCGATTTGTATAAAACTCTGACAGTGTAAAGTTGTTGTATTAAACTGTTTTGAGTGAAAATTTGAGCCATTTTTGTTGCATACTTTCAAAATGTGAGCAGTTTGAATTTCACTAGGTATACCAAAAATCACATCTGCTTATTGTGTCATAGAGCTACAAACACGGTGTTCAATAAGTTCGGATACACAATTAAATTGAATTTATTTCCCATTGTAATTGAGATTTTCAAAATGAATGTATCAATTGAAAGCTCACATAATACTGATCAAATGCAGCATATGTTTTGAAATAAACTATCCTTTATTCTTTTGTGATAATTGCAAATGTGTCTCAAGTTCCTTTTGGCCGGCGTGCAAGTCTTTCATTGGTATTTCGTCTAGTTTTCATTGAGTAATGGCAGGGTGGCCACTCAGAGCGGCAAATAAAATTCCCGAGTTTTTCCCGGTTTTCCCGAAAGCTTTTTAAAAAATTTCCCGATTCTGAAATATAATGATTTACAGTGAAAATTAAACGTAACCTACTAAGAAACA
Organism: Aedes albopictus; assembly: GCF_035046485.1. Lineage (NCBI taxonomy): Eukaryota > Metazoa > Arthropoda > Insecta > Diptera > Culicidae > Aedes > Aedes albopictus. Next base: position 259,892,192 of record NC_085138.1, read on the forward strand.
TTTAAGAGAATTAATATTGAATCATCTTTGGATTTAACATAGTGTTCATATGACCCTGAAAATAAGTTTATAACTAATTTACTAAATATTTAGCTAAGTCATGTGTTGTTTGATCTGACTGTCTCGTATCCAATGATAGGCATTGAAGTTTCGACATCTTCATTAAAAATTCGTTAAATTTATAGATGACATCTAGTACTAATTATGCAGTTATTTAAGAAAACAAAAATAAAAAGGATAATCATAGGGGGGCGACATTCCTAGAGAAAACACTATGATTGTAGGATTTGTTGTACAAATCTAAAAATAGGTGGATTTCTTAATAATATTCGAAGTCTCTTCCAAAAATTCATAGTAAGTACTTTTGGGAAACAGAATACCCTGAAAAAACATTCTAGATGAACTTCTGACGGAATATCTGGAAAGATTACTCATGAAAGAATTTTGGAAACATGTTTTAGGAAAATCTCATGGTGAAATCAGTGTACTTCATGGTAGCGTAAATGGCTAGTGCAGAAAGTCAGGCAGTTTTTTTTAGGCTGAAATTGTAATTTTTAGGACAAATTTAAGAGGTTAAAGAAATCTTAGATTTGGTTTGATAATCAAGACGCATTGAGTTATTTAATCAACGGTTGCAATATGAAAGCCTCACATTTTTAGATATGTCAGTAAGTTATCCAGGAATTCCTGAAAGACTTGTTTTTGAGAACGTATTTTCATCAAAATTTAGAGGCAGATCAATTATTTGGGAATTCTTCCATAAATCATACAACTATATTGCTCTAAATGCTTTTGAATACTCATTGGAACTCCCGCGAGAATTTCAATTGGAAGTTTAACTATAAACTACGAATTCCCTAAATTCTGTAGAATTTCCTGGACCAGAAGTTTCACAGGGTATTTCTGTTAAAGCTTCACCAAAAAGGGATTTTCCCGTCAATTCACTCCGGTTTTCGTCGAACTTCAACCAAAGAACTTCATGAAAAACGACAGATTTTTTTAAACAAAATATTAGAAATAGAGTAAGGTGGGGCAAAAGTTTGACCCTAGTTGAAAATTCAATTTTTATCAAGAATTCGAAGCAGATATAAATAAATGAATACCGTGTGGTGATTCTACCATCCATGAGCTAAAATTTTGCTGAACAAGGTTACGCCAAATGTCTTTTCAATTTTGAGTTACAACACTTTTTGCATGTGTATGTCTAATTCGAACTCTTGCCCCACCACTGGGGCAAAAGTTCGAATCTAGTGTTTGTGGTATTTCGCTATCCGTAGAACACTATTTCAACACTTTGGTAATTGGAATACCTAAAACCAATTAATATTTGATGTTGGAACTGGAATACACTTTTAAGCTCGATCTGGATTTTAGCCAAATCAGAGTTAAATTTACTGGAGCAAAAGTTAGTAGTTTTCCGCCAAATGCAGATAAAACAACATTTATTTTCAACTTTGATCGAATTTTCTCACTGATTCCATCATTTTTAGAGATAATATGTACATTTTGCAAAATTTTAGGGTTTTAGATATAGTTGCCGCATGACTCGAACTCTTGCCCCACAATTCGAACTTTTGCCCCACTATGTGTAAAATATGATTTCCAAATCTTTTTTGCAAAAAGTTATACATGCTAAAGCATTTTCAAAATATACCTAGTTACGCCCCAAAATAAAATATCGAGTTCGATTTGATTACAATTCCATTCCATGCGTTGGAAGGACCTTCGCATATTACAATTTTTTTTATCAAAAACCAACATTTTGTCATAACTTTTCGAAATATTGACCAATTTTCATAATTTTTAGAATGAAAGACTCTTTTTCAAAAAGGCTTCGAACAACCTTGACACCCGAAAGATATAATTTGAATTAAGCTCAAAAACTTCAAAAGAAACTCTTGCCCCACTCGAACTTTTGCCCCACTTTACTCTACTTTTATGATCTACACTTGGTGTGTTTTTAGATACTAAAAATTCCTTCATATATTTTTCCAAATGTTTTTCACTCATTATTTTTAAATTGTAAGAATGTTTTCAGCAGAGTTACTCATCTAGATTTTCACAATTTTTTATTTGAATTTTCTCTGACATTACATCAAGAATTTCTTGGAGCAATTCATTGAATAAATTAATCAAAAATTTTATCAGCAACCTACCCGAATTTCTCAAGGACTTTTCGCTCAAAGGCACAAGTACTCTCTTAGAGATTGTAACAGGACTTTTTTAGAATTAAGTTAAATATTTTTTGTTTTATAAAATTTAATACGATGCTTGATGTTTTCTGGAACATGTACATCATGAAATTCAGAAGTGTTATATGAATCTATAAATATTGATATTTGTCTCAATCAGTCTTTCCATCAGAAAGTTCTCTAGAATATCTTTAAAATTGTCCAAAATGTGATGTTAGGTAACATCACTATGATTCACTTTAATTGTCATTACTCGAAGACAAGATGTTAATGTCCAAGAATGGTTTTTACGCCAGTTCACCTATTATCTTATTTAGTTCAACAGTTTTTGATTGCATATCCCTAAGAATCTCGTACTTTTGCTTCTGGAGACTGTATACATTTTAGAAGTTGTCCGAGTGTCTATGTTAGAAATTCCCGGTGGCTATCAACAATTCACGAGGTTTTCCCGACTTTTTCCCGGTGATTTCAAATTCCCGGGCTTTTCCCGGTTTTCCCGAAATTCCCGACTGAGTGGCCACCCTGTAATGGTGTTAAGCTAAATCAAATTAGGTTGTTGTCCACAGCACTAGTGGTAGCAACTATGACCATACGGAATAATCTATAAGATTCAGATTGGGTGAAGCACGGAGTCATTTTATCTTGATCCTTGAAATTTCTAAAATTGTCGCTGTACCTATTTTAATTATTTTTGTTTTGTAAAAAAGCAAGACTAAGTTTAACCCAGAATTATCTTTTCCAAATCTTGATTATATCCTTATTGTGGCAAATTTTGACCAAAATTTGCTTTATATAATGTATTTATGCCTTTTTCATAGAAACAAGCGCAATTTGACTATACTTGGAAATTTATCGCCATATCATCACTGAAATAGCAATGTTAAGCTTTTGTCTATTAATTTACTTATTTCAGGGGTTCTCAAACTTTTCCAGCTTGCGACCAACTTTTGATTGTAATGGAATTTAGCGACCCATCGGTACGTATTTTCAAAATATTTGAGAAAATTTTAGAAAATTTCACCTGAATTTGATCACTTCCATAATAATATAAATTTATTAGTGTGTCAAAAATGTCCAATCAAGGAATGTGTCTGTTACGAAACCCATATTCTAGCACATATTTTTGGATTGAAAAAAAAAAACATGTATACAAATTCTTTGGAGTTATATCTCCAATTTTATCCCGATTTCGGTAGAAGTTTTGATAATCGAAATTAAGAAGAAGCTAAAGCAGACAATGTTAAGATAAAGCTCTGGATAAATTATTAAAGGAAGCGTGGTAATACTCTTGGAAGAATCTCTGAGTGAGTTCCTAGAAATATTTCTGTTGAAATTCCTGAAAGTAGCTGTGAATGAACTCTTGGAAGAATCTCTGGGTGAGTTCCTAGAAATATTTCTGTTGAAATTCCTGAAAGTAGCTGTGAATGAACTCATTGTAGAATCGTCGGAGGACTTGGTGGTGGAATTCCTAGAGAATTCGCAAAAGTAATTACTGATTGAATCTCTAGAATAGTTCTCTAGAAGAATTCTCTAGAAGAATTCTTTGGAATAATTCCTTGAAGAATCTAATTTCTGGCACCTCGCTTCAAGAATGTCTTGTTTAATCTTTGCAAGAAACAAAGAAGAGCCTCTGGAGAAATTCCTGGAACAGTCTCCGGGCCAACTCTTAAAGAGAACTGAAACAATTCTACGACAAATTTCTGGGCGAATTTCTGGGAAAAGCTACGGAATAATTCGTAGATAATTCTATAGTAAATCCTTAGTGAAATCTTTGGAAGAGTGGTTTTGCTAAATCTGAAATTCTTGAAGAATTTTAAGGCAGATTTCCAAAAAAAAGCTTTGTTTGATTACAAAACAGGAATAATTTGTAGAGGATTATTTGAAAGGATTTACTTTTTTTTATAATTTATAATAATATAATTTATAATAATATAATATAAATTCCACGAGAACTCTCTGAAGGAATTCGTGGTAGAATATCAGGATAAAAAGATGAAGGAATCTCTGGAGGAATTTCTGAAACAATCTTTGGCATGTCACAAAAATAACTGTACAGTAATATCTAAAGGAACCACTGGAGAATTTATGGACGTATTTCTGGAGCATCGTTTTGAGCATTGTTTGAGCTATTCTCGGAGGAATCACTGAATGAGTTCTGAAAGAAATTCCAGGAAGAATCTTTTTAAGAATTACATGAAGAACCTTTGAATGAAATCTCTTATTCCTGGCAACACCGTCTTCTTTCAGAAATCATCAATTAAAAATTAAATCTCAATAACATATGTTTTCCGCCATCTGCGTCGCATACCAGATACCTTGCAATTAGAAACCCCAGCTTTTTGTCCTATTTCTTAAGTTCTTGTTGAAATCAAAACCTTGCATCCAGAATCCGCAACTACATTCTTGAAACAACATTCTGAAACATTTCTGGAATCATTGGTTTTCTTACAATAAGCCTATACTAAAACTAACTATCGTCATCGGTAAAAAAAATATCAAATTTTGAATCACTTGCAAGTAAACTCACCAGACACAAATTTTGCAGAAAAGTTTCGTTACGCTGTCATGCGTAATCAAAGCATAAGCGTATTTCTGGCAGCAAAACGCCATAACAGCAATATATAGTGGAGACGTGAAGCTATGCGAACAGGTACTTGCCATGCGTGCAGGAGGTCGAGAGCATTAGAGTTATAAACGGTATTTTAATAAACTGCTCAACGAACAATACTTAGACTTTTTCATTGCAACCATATCAGAGCATTTCAGTACAAAGGCATAGACGGCCCTTAACTTAACAATCTTCGACTTGGTGAACTCTCTGATCTGTGTCGGCAACACAAATCCAATCAAAATTCTTTTCATTTCAATTTTCCCCTGAGATTTAGCGACAAACATGTGTCCATCTGACATCGTGTGGCAATGAAACGCGTCAGTTTACTCTAGGGTCTTTATACATATGATCGATGTTGAACACCGTTCATTCTGTTCTGTGGCCGTAATTGTACCTAATGTGACCCTTCAGTAGTGAAAAAAAAATTCCTAACTAGCCCTACTTCTGTCACGAGAATGGTGCCACCGGCTAATTCTAACCATGAATCAAACGTGCTAGCCAACAGAGATCGCTAGATCCGGACCGGTCTTCGGTTTCACAAGCGATTAAATGTAATTTTTACAAAATGTGTTAATAACTCCATATAAGTGCCTGTAATCAAATTAAATAATTATAGTTCGATAAAACCTTTTTAAAGAGCGATTTAAAATCTCCATTATAAAGTGCGAAAAAGTCGAGCACGGCAGAGTGTGGCAGCAACAACCACCCTTTGGTTTATGATTGATCTCGCACCTCAATACCTAGCTAGAGCCATCAACCAGCCGCCGCGCCAGTAGCAACAACGTACGGCGGCGGGAGACAACAGTAGACGACCGTCCTTTTCAACACTCAACGACCACGACGTGACGGATCATACGTATCCACATGCGTGTTTTTTTGTAGGGCTAGCCGACGGCTCAGAGCCGACGTCGATCTCAGTTTTGCTTCTAATCTGTCGGGTCCGGTTTACTTTGCCGGATGAGGACAGATCGTCTCGTGTATAATTATTGTTTAATGGAAAATTGCATGATGACTGCCAGTCACTGATAGTGGACGACCGTAGTGCAACTTGTTGAAGGGAACGACGATTGTTTGAGAGAAATCGAGCCGCACACTAGAAATAAGAGAATCAATCAATATACGCAAGTAAAAACGAGCATGTTTTAAGTTTTTCTTTGAAGTGCACTGTAAAAAAATTACTTCGATTCTTGACGTGTTCAATTAAGTAGTAAAAAGTCAGTAGAAGTTTGGTAGGATGTTTCTTGAGGATTCGATTGTTGATGATTGTTTATGTTTGAAGGCTTTCAGTTTCAATGGAATAACTCAAAAACAGGTTATTAAAGTTTTCAAGGATGAAAACTTAAGAATCCGTTTTTGAGTTATTCTTCCCAAGGCTAAAAGCCATAACCTCCAAACGTTTGGTATAATGGTTGAACCGCATAACTTTCACGGCTAAGACCAGAGATCTAATACCTTTTCCGTCATACTCACAAAATATAATGTAAGGCTTGATTCTCCTCATGAAAAATTTCAATCATGCAATCGCTTGTGTCCCAGCTTAGAATATAATCGACTCACTTCCACTTTTGCTTTAGAATTTCTACAACTATCGGCTTTTTATGACATCGACGATGGAGCTTCGCCTTCGAGATTCAGTATTGGAGCCACTATCCACAGAATATTTACCACATGCATCTGTAGAATGTAGATGAAGATCTGCAACCATTGGTTGTTCATCACTGATACGCACAAGGTTTCACTAGCATACATAAGCACTGATCTTACGTTTGCATTAAATATTCGTATTCAGTTGAAAAGTAGCTCTTACCTCCTCCTCTTACCTCCTAATTCGTGTGTTAACAGCTCCTCCCATCATCATGAAAATGTAGCCCGTAGTTGATTTTCGCGTATCCATATGGATCGATATGGAGGACCAATCGCCTCCTTGAACGGAACAGCTTTCATCGCTTCTACTTCTTCGGAAGTACTGGGGCTCATCGTGTTGTCTAGTTGAAAACTTGCATCCGCAGAAGTCGACACAATTTGCCATATTGAATTGCTTCAAAATTTCTTCAATGTAGCTCTGCTGATCGATGAAAATCTTGCCTTTCTCACGATCTTTTGTTATTCGCAATCGCAACCAAAATTTTGCTTCCCCTTAATCCTTAAGGCTCAAGCATTCGTCATCATTTTTCCGAAATCGAAAAGCAGTTTTTTCGCAGTAAATCAAATAAATGATTATGGAAATGTATTCACTGTATTCCTATCCTCATGAGGAATACAGTGAATATCTTTTCGTTGCAAAATTTTTAGTTTTGAACGAGAAACCTGCTTTTAAAGTTTTGATGATGACGATTATTTCAATGACGAATTGTTCCACGTTAATTTTGAATCTGCTATTCAGGAAATGTTTCAACTGTAGCTTCATTTCAGCACTGTTTGTAAAAATCAAAAAAGCGTATATAGCCAAGCTTGCTATTTGATGAAAGCATTCGCGAAATGATGCGATTTGCTTTCGACAACGAATACGTTTTCACCCATCCTCTCTTTATTCAATCAACCTACCATACGAGTAGCACACGAACGGACTCAACACTGATCAGCATAGTTGACTCTTCCTTTTCGCCGTTGAGCCGTTGCGTTCTAGCCAAGCATCTCTTTTCATCGCTTTCGATGCTTTTCGACAGCTTATGGCTCAATTGAGAATGGCAAATGTTCCAGAACTAAAAAAGCACTTTTCCTCAAAATTATCCACAAATCAAAGAAAATAAGAATGTCCGATTGCTTATTTAGTCAATTATGACAATCGGACACGCGGATTTTGTTCGCTTTTTCGTCATTCTGGAGAAAAGTGCTTTTTCAGTTTTGGATAATATGCGATTCTCATTTGAGCCTTATCGCGAAGCATCGTTGGCTGGAAGCGTTATTAGTATGGTATCGGTACATGCGAATGTTGCTTCTGTGTGCGTGTCGAGCGTTCGTGCCGTAGCTTCGCAAACCAACCTATTCGGTATGGTTCGGCTGTTCGGGCGAGCGTGTGGCGGCACAATCAGATGTGTGCAAAATCCACGTATGTGGCAACCCTAATCCCACCTAATGCATCTGACAGGAGCCAACATCTATCGTGTATCCACAATGGAATCCATTGTGGATACACAAATGTTTACATACTGATGTTGGATTCTTAAAAATGGCGGCCTGGCACCCTGGTGGCAAAATCGTTTGTGATTTACATCATGTTCGTTTTGCCACCTCTTTGCTGCTGGTCATCACTGATCAGTGCACAGTTCAATCGCACGCGATAAATATACAGTTGATGAGTTGCGATGAGCACTAGTGAGGTGATCATTTGCATCATTGTATATAGTATTGTACCATTTGGGCAGGTGTACCTATTTTGGGCACTTGCCGCTATAACTAAGTCAATATCAAACCGATTGATTTGAATTTTTGTTCAGGGTTAGATACTGTACGTGCCTAACTCTATACAAAATTTCAAATCAATCGGTTTGAAATTGACTTAGTTATAGCGGCAAGTGCCCAAAATAGGTACACCTGCCCAAATGGTACAAGACCATACATATAGGTAACAAACGTCAGTCGTCCTCCATCAATTATGAAATATAGGCACGAATCTTGATTAGATCTTGTAAGGCCGAATTCTTGTAGTGCCTCGTCCACCTGATTATTCCAAACCCTGCTCGATTGTTTGATCCCATACAACGCACGCTTCAGCTAACACACCTTCTTTGGTTCACCAGTAAAGCCTTCAGGGTGCTTCATGTAAATGCGCTCAAACTTTAACTTGCCTTGCAAAAATGCTGTTGCTGCGTCCATTTGCTCGATGTCCACATCGAACTGCACCGCTAAACAGGTAACGGCCAACAGATAACGAATCGTTGAATACCGAACAGCTGGTGAATATAAAGTCTATAGACTACGGTGTAATCGATTCCGATCGCTGCGAACATCCCTTCACTACCAACCGCGCTTTGTGCCGTTCTACCTGTCCATAAGCTCCACGTTTGGTTTTAAAAATCCAATTCGCTTTCTGCCCGAGGAAAGGTCGGTCAACTGTCATGTTTCATTCTCCTCCAGAGCTCTGATTTTATCCTCCATTGCTTGCTCCCACAGTCTGTGGTCATCTTGCTGTAACGCCTCAGCAACTGTTTGCGGGTCAGCATGGTCGATCATTATCACATTCAACTGTTGGAGGAAATATGGGACAGCATTTTCATTATAACACACAAAATCGGTATGCTAATCTTTGCTCATGTTCAGCTGGTCTTGTAAGTTGCGGTGGAAGCGCACGATCAGGCATGGCATCTCTGGAACCAACGGGGTCACTACAGTTCACCTGATCTTCGTGTTGAACCACGGTTGTAGTTCCGATCGCCTTAACTTCAATCTGCTCTTCTGACTCAATCCAGGTATAGAGTTCCATGAAATCAACTGGTTGTTGTTCGCACGCCAATGAGGAAAACGATCCAAACTCGCCTTCGCTCTCCCTATCACCACGTCTCGACAGATGATGACATACTGCAGATCCGGGTTGTAGATTCTGTACCCCTTCGAGTTCTCGGCATATCCGATAAAGATTCCTTCCACAGACTTCAAATATCAAACTTCCTTCGCTTTTGTTTGGGAATGTGATACATTGCTCTTGAACCAAAAACTTTTAGATGCTGAATATTCGACTTTCTTTGGGTCTATTAGCTGCTATCGATATTGCTCTCGACGAACAAAACGAGTCGCTTGCCTGTTTGCCCTTGACAGGCGATACGCATTCCAGCTTAACTTCTTTCTTGAGTTCAATTCCATCCACCATTGTTGCCAGTTTGTACATACCTTGTTGATTCAAATGTCCAAATCTCTGTCAAATTCCAGCTTCAACCGTCAGGAAGGGTTTATGGGTATTCTTCTGGTTCAATCGATACAGCCCGTCTACAACGGATCCAGACTCGATCATGCTTCGAAAAATTTTCCCAACTCCTAGTCATATGCGAACTTGCTGCAGAATCGAACAACCAAGCATCCTCCTTTCCGTGCTCCATGGTCAGCATGGCACACAGAGTACTTCTCTTGAACTCAGAAGCACCCTGCTTCTGGAGAAAATTGCAGCAAACTGCCCGAACTTCGTGCATGTAAAGCACGTTCCTGTTTTCTTATTCGCCTTGAGTTGCCGAGGCTTTTGTTTCGTGTACAACGCTACTTCGCTTGACGTCTTCAATGGCCATTTAACATCCTACCATATCATCACCTTCACAACGTCCGCCGGAAGTTCAATTCTCGATGCTTGAAGCTCATGACCACTGCGTCCACATAATCCTCCTCACAGGTGCATTCTTCAAGCTTCACGGATTATAATCTATCCAGCAGGCCCAATCTTCGTAGCAAACCGTAGTCCTGGTAAGCCTTCTGGAGTGCATCATATGCTTCTTTTGTTGTCAATACTTAAGCATATCGTCGCCAACGCCCTCTCGTCCAGGTCCGCGTCGATCGCCTGACCGGCTGAACCGGTTCGAGAAATCTTACGTGTCATACAAAAAAATTTGGGTTCTCATACAAAAAATCTTACAAGGGGGGGAGGGGGTATCGAAAAATCACAAAAATCCCCTTACGTAATAAATGGACAGCCCCATACAGGTTTTGCGTCAGATTGATGAAATTCAAGATATTGGCGAGTTTTGGGAACGATCTCCTTAAATTTTAGCAAAATTTCCAAAATTATATAAAGAAATGTATTTTTTTTTTCAATAAGAAAAAAATAATTTAAAAATTATTTCTCAATGTTTATTTGACATATCATAAGTAGGTGAGTTTCAGTAAAAAATTCAGCTCAATCGGAGCATTGATAACGGAGAATAAAATGTGTGAAGTGAGCGACTTTGCTTAAAAATACAAACAAAAATCGATTTCAAATCATCAACCTTGTATGGAAAGTCGAAAAAATTTCCGCTGTACTGTATTTTTTTTCTTCGCGTTTTCGTACTCAGGGCATGATTCTACACCAAAAGCAATCATCAGCTTACCGAGTTCAAAAATGCTGTAAACTAGTGTTATTTGCTGTGTCAATCAAGTGCACCAGGTCTTTCTGCCTCGAAAAATTTTCCCAACTCCTAATCATATGCGAAATTGCTGCAGAACCGAACAACCAAGCATCCTCCTTTCCGTGCTCCATGGTCAGCATGGCACACAGAACACTTGTCTTGAGCTTAGAAGCACCCTGCTTCTGGAGACAATTTGCAGCAAAATGCCCGAACTTCTTGCACGTAAAGCACGTTACTGTTTTCTTCTCCGCCTTGAGTTACCGTGGCTTTTGTTTCGTGTGCAACGCTCCTTCGCTTGACGTCTTCAACGGCCATTTAACATCCTGCAATATCTTCGCCTTCACATCGTCCGCCGAAAGTTGGATTCCCGATGCTTGAAGCTCATGATCATTGCGTCCACATAATCCTCCACATAGGCGCATTCTTCAAGCTTCACGGATTGTAATCTATCCAGCAGGTCAAATCTTCGTAGCAAACCGTCGTCCTGGAACGCCTTCTGGAGTGCATGTCAATACTTAAGCATACGCAACTCCGGTCCAGTTCCGGGTCGATCGCCTGATTTTGATCCGATTTGACCGCTCTTCAAGAGTCCTCTGCGTAGTTCTGTCGTCCTGGCGACTTCTCGATAGCCAGTACACTCACTGGGTTTCCGCAGGCACGCTCATTTGCGCCGGATTGTCCGCTACCTCCTGCAGTTCCTGCAGCATTCGCAGATGTCGTCCTCGTACTTCCACTTCCGTTATCTCGTCCACTTATGTTGCGTTCTTCGTCTCGAACTATTTTCTGCTACTATTTTTTCGTTGTCTTTAGTACTTCAGACTTCCTACTGCAGGTACACTAGGTCCATAACAACTTGCAGTGGAAATTATAACGTGTGGTGTGTGCAGTGTCTGAACAAGGAATGACTTACTAAATCGTAGGGAACTACAATCGCACGCTACGCCTCAACAACTTCGCCCACGCTCTTTTGTTCTTTTTTGAGAATCTAATATCGCTGACGGACTGTAGCCTTGGCTCCTCGTGATTTCGGTCGCTCAATTGCTCCAATAACTTTTCTCCAGGTGTCATTTCGGATACAATGTTTCTCTGGGTGTATCCTTACCGGGGTTTTTAATAGGAGTCTATTTCCAGCTCCTCGGCAATGGACTGGAGTCCCCCACTGGCACTCGGATGATGATCTGCCACTCCTATAGCAAACTCCCCTCGCATCCCATAAAAATTGAAGAAGAAAATAAATCCAATGCACATAAATATTATCTGTTTCCATTTGACGTACCTAACTATTATTTTAAAATACTGAAAATATGAATTTAAACAAAAAAAAACATGATCAATACTCTCAAGCCCAACCTCTTTTCATCTGAGCTCTAACGTACAAAGAACGATTATGTTGGCGTCTTCTAAAACAAGTTCGCAAATGACATCGAAACGACTCAACATATGAGCTGAGGTCTATTACCGCGCAACGTAGTATACTACCCATCAATCAACACCAAACGAATCGGATAACCGTTGTTGTTAGCACATCCAAAAACAGAATAGTGTCTTCAGCAGTACCAGTACCCATTCCCATAAACGAAAATAAAGCATTTTTAAATTTGGAGTTTAATTACACGGGTGTTGTATTGCCCCTTACGGTGAAATCAACTCGCTTCACACGCATGGAAAATAAACGAAACCGAAAGCATCTTCTCCCATTGACCACGCTCAACGTTGATTGATTTCTTTTCCTCGCATGAATCGTACTCTTTCAACAACAAACAAGGCATTAGTATGTACATGCCCAAATTCACGCTTAATGTCACGACTCCGCTTCAAAAGGGTGATTCACTGTGACCCACCAACTTTACGGAAGGTGTCTGCTGGCTGGAGGATCTTCCGAAACGGCACACAGCCAGGTTTCACCGCAAAACTTTTTTCAACGAGTCGATTGCTTTCGTCATTTCACTCCCGGTACGCTGCGGAAATATGAAGGCCGGCGAACACTAGTTGGGACTGAATCGTGCACTTTGGCGCCACACGTTGAACCAAAGAAAGCAAAAATTGATTTAGTTATGGCATGGCACTGCGGAAGGAGTAAGTAGCAAGGGATATCTGGAACAAGCTGCCAATCACGATTGGCATTGTTACGGAAAGTGAGTAATGTGACTTAATTTATCCACCAGCAGAGTTGTTGAGTGTCGGTCGGGGTTCTACCTTGCATGCCATCAGAGGGAAGCTCTCCGCACTACTGGTCGAGCGTGCATGAGGTCTTTCCAAAATTTAAATGCGTTTTCGCGTACTCTCGCTTCTGGGTGCTGCAATAGTATTAATATGTTTCGAAATAACTTTGAGAAATTGTCACTGCGTGATCACTGTCGTTGGTTATATGCAGATTTTCGAAACGCCAAGCATTGGAATACTCACTGAGCGGTGGTTATAAAAGTGGGACCATTTGAAATTGAAGTTTTAGTTTCGTGAAGGATTCGGGTCGGAAATGAGCTACTAAGCGTAATTGTCGCAAAATGATTGAGAAGGTTTTGTTTATCGTTTTGTTCTCGATACAATCGGCGCGTAGTGACGTTTTTGCAAGCAAAAGTATTACTCGAGCGTTGGTTCCACCTCGAAGGGATTCCGAATACAAAAACGGATATTCTACTACGACATCTCTGCCAGAAGTTATTATCAATCGTCAACCTTCACGGACTACAACAGCTCCTCAACGAGACTTCCAAGGATACTTCTACAATCCACCGAGTAATGAGTACATACCTCCGGAGCAGCCCTTTGCAGATGAACCGCAGCCACCGGCACAGAGACCGCCTCTCGCAGATGAATACCCATCGGTGGACAATCAATACATTCCTCCCGATGAAGATTCTGGAACTCCGGATGATACTCAATTTGCGGATCCGCCAGTTAACGACTATCTTCCGCCACCGCAACAACCACCACAACGAGATGAAATTATTATTGTGACGACCGAACCAGGATACCACTACAATCCTCCGAGTTCACCGATACCTCCATTTGCGGATGAAGGTTTCTCTAACCCATCAACGGATACCGGCTACAACTACGAACGTCCTTCCAACGCATACATTCCACCACTTGGAAGAGCATTGCGGGATGAAGTTCCCGGCAGTTCTCGTCCCATAAGACTACAGCTGAACGACCTTACGTGCCTGGATAACAATGGAGGATTTTTCCGTTCCTCGCTTACCATACAAAGTGCTATTGACAGTGTTCCTCTGGTAGATGTGACTAGCGATGGGGACCTAAGTGGTTGTGATATTCGGGTAGCCCAAAACAGACTGCTAGTGGACATTGAATCGAACTACTTCCCCAGATGTGGTGTCCAACCGTGTGGTGTAAATTCTCGCGAACTGTGTCTCCGGTTAAGATTTCCTCAAATAGCGGGCATGCGAACGGCTGCGGACTCAATTCTCACCCTACAGTGCAAAATACAACAACGTGTCGTGGCAAAGACTCATTCTGTTCGACTCGGTGTGAATAATGATGTGCAAGAAAGAAGTGCGCCCGGTACGTTTGCCTTCGGAGGATCCCAACGGCCCTTTCGGACGCAGCTGGGGCTTTTTCGGAGGTCCGAAAACGGAAACGGGTTCACCCGGGCACTCGATCCAGGTGGTTCGGTAGTTCTGGGAGAAGAGTTGATGCTGCGCACCCAAGTTCGTAGCGGAGATGGTGAGTTGAGTGTGAAACGTACGACCAGTTTAGTTTCGGTGGAAGAAATTTTGGTAACGAATTGTGCAGATGCAGAAAAGGCATTAAAACGGAACTTCACGTTTCAGGTTGGAACTTTACGCGGCTATCCGATGTCGTTATGCAACGACAGACCTCTGCGGGTAGCGTGCTCAACTCGGTGGCCATCCTGACGACGAACGGTTGTCTGAATCCAACCATGAGAGCAATCAGCTCAGTGGCTCCCGTGGCGGAATCACCGCTCAGCTATAGGTTGGCCTTCCGGGCCGCGATGTTCCAAGGGATGCGAAGCGGAGACGAAATGGTTATGCGGGTGCGAATAGTTGGCTGTGTGGATCGACGGGAATGCGCTGTGGTATGTTGAATATTTGTATGATTTCTATATTGTTGAAACTTGTAGGTGCAGTGTTCAAACAACTTGAGTTCAGGGTGCAACAGTGTACAATAGGCATTAAAATATAAATATGTTTAAACGACGCGTTTTCAAATGCTCTAAAAGTGTTTTTGCAATTTCTCATCGTAATAGGCTGTTTTACCTCACGCAAATCTGCCAGGAAAAGGCCTACTTTCTCACACCAAACTAGCAGTACTGTAATAGTTTATTACAGCACTGATTTGCGTTGCGTAATGAACCATTACAGCACTATTTTCAGTTTTGATCAACTTCTTGATGCTTTCTGGACACAGGTTTTAAAAATTGTGACAACTGCACAGTATAACCTGCTCAAAACCTGCTATGATCAGACTTTTTAAACATGGCTATAAACAAGAGTGTGTAGTGTGATGAGAATGTTTTGGTAAAAACTATCCTCAAGTGGTAATTTATGAAATATCAAAAAACTTTGTACGCAACTCGGTGCAGAACTTGATTTTACATCACTCGTCGTAATTATCCAACTCGGCAAGTCTCGTTGGATAAATGTACGACTCGTGCTATAAAAATCTTCATTTTGCACCTAGTTGCGTAAACTACTATTCTCACGCAAATTTGTTGAGAAACTGAAACTGAAAAAGTTACAGCTGGCCAGGAAACCGGTTTTTAACCAATCTAAGCTAATTCAGTAAAATTGCGCATGATTGGTCAATTTTGAAGCTGCATAAAAAATGTCTTCAGCAAGCTCTGAATTCATAGATCTACAACTTTGTCAAGGAATGTATTTAGTTATTCTTGCAATTATAGAACTTTAGTTTCCAATTTCCTTGGAAATATGTATCACCCTACTTATCATGTGCATTCGAAACAGGGCCTTCTTATTAGGAACAACTTTGTAGAAGGCCGTATTCATCCAAAAACTAATTTGACGGCGCTGAATGTACTTTCCTCGTAAATATGGGTGTTGGACCAATTCACAGTTTTAGGCGATTGGTGTCTTCTGAAAAGTTGTTTGCATTTGTTTGCTGCATATTTTCCAAAAAAAAAATAATTAGGGTGGTCCTCGTCTTAATTCAAATCTGGAATTCAACTTTTTAATTTTAAGTCATATGCGATCGAGTTCTTCAGCAAAGTTGTAGGCAACAGCTCTTAATTTGAATATTGTAGGTCAATTTTAGGTTTTGACTTGGGATGATCCCCCCAAAAACGCTTTTATTCACAATAACTGTTTTATTTGATTTTTTTTTCGAAGATATGAGCTTGAGAGCATTTGAAGAGCAAGTAATGGCGCACCTTGTACTGAATTTTGCATGTCGCTAGGTTTTGTCTTTCAAATGTTATGGGCATTTTTGACTTAAAAACAACGACGTCTTGAAATACTTATATCTCACGGAGTTGGCACGATAAAAAAGTTCTTTAAGCGAGATTTGGAAGGTCAAATTTGGAGCAAAAATTACAAGAACGTTTTTTTTTAAACTGGAAAAATTGACTCCAAAAATCTCCTTGCAAAATCGAAAAACTACATGTAGATCATACAATTTAAAAAATAGAAGCAAACTGTCTTTTCGTCATACCATACTGTAGGTTTTTACCATACCTACAAGTTCGTTAAACAAAAGCTTGAAATTGGTGGCTTTCAAGCGCTCTCACAGAGCCAAACCTTCTGAAAGTAATTTGTTTTCTATATGAAGAGAGTGGACGCAATGAACTTTTATTAAGGTAAGACAAAGGCGAGTTTAACTCATAATAACCATGAATTTATCTGTCAACGTAGATAATAATGCAGTTGTTTCGTAGAATGGATAATTTTTATTATGGTCATATCCCCTCAGTAGATGATCGTGAACGAACAAACTACCCAAGTAACCAAAAGTTCAGATAAAAGGGTACTTTATAAGCTAAGCAGCTTGTTCAAGGTTGCTCATTAGCCTTCTAAGCAGCTTCATTTTTAAGTAATTTTGGAACTTGAAAGTTCACATAAGCATGCTGGATAGCCTTCTAAGCAGCTTCTGACAGAATTTTGACAAAATTCATATCGAAACAAAAATGTGTTTTTTTTTTTTCAGAATCACAACTCTGTTGGTGGTTTGTGATTCATGTCTGGAAATTGCTTCTGATAATTATATGTTTACACATGTCGCTGCAATGTAGATTTGAACTGGATCCTCCTGCGTGATAGCCTACCGACTTACCGCTGCGCTGCTGAAGACACTTGACAAAGTCAAGCTAACTTCACTACTGTACAAATGTGCAAAACTAGCTGCCGACAGTAAATCGTTTCAAGTCAGACTTTCCCTGCTGTCCACTCAATCGCAACTGTAGTACAGTGGTAGAGCATAGGGTTCTCACGCAGCGACTATCGGTTCGAATCCGATGGGCGACAAGTTTTTTTTTTGCTCAAGCCTAGTATTCATTGATTTGATAAATTCATATTTGTCTTTTATTCGTGTATGCTTAAACAGTTGTTATCTGTAAAAGAAATAAATTTGATCTTCATTGAAACAGAATGCTACTGAACTGAACTTCTATGAACTTGAAAGTTCCGATAAAGTTCCGAGTAGTATCTTAAGCAGCTTTAAAGTTCCGCGAAGTTCAGATAAAGTTCCGAATGGAACTTTCTGGCTCCTTAAGAGGCTAACAATGAGCCTTGCCGGAACTTGTGACCGAAGTTCCAGCAATGCTCATCGTTAGCCTCTTAAGCAGCCAGAAAGTTCCATTTGAAACTTTATCTGAGCTTTGCGGAACTTGAAAGTGCATTTTGTCATGAGAAGCGGAACTTTTGGTTACTTGGGTAACCCTTATTTAAAAGCTCTTTAGATGTACTTTCTGATAAGGGTATCCTAATCTGCACCTTTTTGCCAAGAAAAACATTCATCCAGTGGATGAAAAAATCATAAATTTTCTGTAAACTGGTCCCGTTCAATTCTTACAGCTTTGATATCTTCGGAAAAGTTTCGTATTTTATTGATAAATACAACTTTGCATAACATTGTATTTATAGGTCTAAAAATTTAACAAATGTATGTTTTACTCAAAAAACGTGTTTTGGGGATTAACTTTCAAACATAGGCCTCTATCTCAATTGGTGTAAAAATTGCAACATTTACGTCTTCAGTTGTTTGGAATAAAAAATGCTGAAGACGTCAACCATCTATCTTGACAATCACTGTGGCTAATTTCGTCATTTTAGCGCGCTAAATTAATAACTTTTTAACTATGACGTTTAGCATAATGGTGTCTTCGAGAAAGTTTTTCACTATCACAAGGAGCTTCTTTTGAACTATTGTGGAAATTGATCAACCCCCCTAAAAGTGAGATGGAAAATATATTTTTTGAATGTTTCAAGATACAAGGTTTGCGTCTTCACAAAAGTTGTAGAAAATGTTGTTTGTCGAAGACGCCAAGTTTGTAACTCCGTTACTTTTCAAGATACGTTACGTTTTCTATCTTCAGCCCCTTGAAAAAAGTTTTTTCGCAATAACTTTCTGATAACTGATTCTACATTTTTCTCATGTTCTACAAAGTTATAGATAATGGTAAAACACACAATTTTGCCGAAAATTACATCTAGCTAATTTCAAAAATAAAATAGTTATAACGGTTTTTATAGTTTTATTGGGCCATATTTCAAGCATATGGTTCTTAGCTATAGGCAATTATATGCAAATTTATTTTTGCGCATGTGAAAGTACAAGTTATTGTCTCACTTAGAAAACCAAAATCATCGAACTGTTGGAGACTGTAAGATGGTTTTGGTAAAGAAATCCACAACCATTCATGTTACTTTTATATGGGATTTATTCAAGATTTATTTATATCTTGAACATAATCATTTGACAGTTCATGTCAGCTTGCATTTTTATTGTTATTGTAACTGTGTATGAATGTTTAGAAATGTATGTGGCGTATTCTGGACCATTCATGAAGTACGTTACATGAAAACTTACCATCTACATCTACACCGCCTCGAATGGCGCCTTGACGGTACCTCGTCACCCACTTCATGCAACTACATTAGTTGTCTAATAACACTTAGCGCGCTCGGCATAGTTCCATCATGCCGCTCAATGTGTTGCCACAAATAATGCTAAGTTTGCAAAACCCGGTTATCTGGCCGGTGGGGCATGGGAGCCTAAGCTTCAACTGTTAATGCAATCAGAGACTACTCAGACTTAGACGTGGGCGATCCTTTATATGAGGGGTTATCCAAAACGCTCTGGAGAATTCCCAAAGCGCATGCTAATAAATCTAATAATCCTAAGATGCCATTAACAGGAGGAAAATGGCAAGATAATATAACAATATATGGTTTATGTAATGTAAAACAATACAACATAACAAAAGAGAACCATTCCAAAACCATTTGATTAAATGTATAACCAGTAGTGAAATTACAATTAAAAACAATTTATTTACGGTACATTTTATTGTTTGAAACCATTCATGTACCATACAATATACGGTATATTTAAACCCACGTATCAGTATTTTGAACAATTCATTAACAATAAAATGTATGGTTTTGCAAAAAAATATATATGGAGAAAAATATTTTTTTTTATACTGTTACGATACTTAACAACCTGTATAATATATTGTAAAAATCTTATTTACAATTCACGGTACGGTGTCTACATTACATCTTATTGTTTTTGTATTTTTTTATTTTTACAGTGGTGTCTATTGTAAAAATATGGTTCTAAATAGTACTGTTACAATACAACGTTCGGTTTTTCTACCGTATTTTTTATTCGGGATGTGACCGTTTCCGCATTATCGTATTTCATCGACATCATGTGCGTGCGCTCTATCTCTCGGTTGTTGCACGTCTTACCTACCAGAATTTGTCAGACATATGACACCTTTGAAGAAACTTGGAATGTTTGAAAATGCAGACAATCAACCCGACCCGACTTCTGCTGCACAGAATTGGAACAAGGATCAGTGTGAGAAATTCTCTCTGAGAATTATTGGGATCTGATCAAGGATTTGATGTATAATGCACACATTTGGATGCTAAAACCAGTTACCATACCCAACTTTTCATTTTAACAATATCACATCTTGTTGGTTGAATTTATGACCCAGAAAGGACGAAGAAGGATGACCGACCACGTATTTTCTGTCCACTAGCGAACGTGAACCAAGACGTGAACTTAAATAATAATTTTTAATGAGCCTGCATCACCACTGCCTGCACCCACGGTTGGTCAAAGATCTAATCAGAAATCATTCTGTCAAAAAACAAAACAACACTCTTTGGGCATAGGCACCTATGATCGTTGTCCAGGAAAATATTCCTCAATGCGGGTATGATTTTTTTGCATCGTAATAGGCTGTTTTACCTCACGCAAATCTGACAGGAAAAGGCCTACTTTCCCACACCAAATTACCAGTGTTGTAATGGTTCATTACAGCACTGATTTGCGTTGCGTAATGAACCATTACAGCACTATTTCCAGTTTTGGTCAACTTTTTGATGCTTTCTGAACGCAATTTTGAAAAATTGTGACAACTGCACAGTTTAACCTATTTTGATCAGATTTTCCTAAGCATTTGCTGAACATCAGTGTGCAGTTTGGTGAAAAAGTTTTGTTGGAAACTATCCTTAAGGGTAATTTATGAAATTGCAAAAAACGTTGTACGCAACTCGGTGCAGAACTCGATTTTTCCAGCACTCGTCGTAAGCCTCGTTGGATAATTGTACGACTCGTGCTGTAAAAATCGTCATTCTGCACCTTGTTGCGTAAACTACTATTCCAGGAATCAAAATTTTTCTTGCAACGCGTAATACCAAACAACTTTGTCGAAAACCGCAAAGTGATTCAACGTCTGTGAAAAAAGTTATACCCTGGCAAAGTAAGGCAAAGTATTGAGAATTCATTACATGTACTGTAAAAATACCAATAATGTTTCACCTCACTTTACCTAGGGTATAACTTTTTTCACAGGCGTTGAATCACCTTGCGGTCTTCGACAAAGTTGTTTAGCATATAGTCACCTACAAAAAAACCAAAGGGTTTGAATATGTAACGCTCACAGCGCCACCTAGCGGCAAAATTCGAAAACTTAAGATTTCTGCATACATTTGACCAAGATCTCCCATACAAACTTCAAGCTTGTTGAGCGCCCCTTAGGCTTTATCGATTTTGCTCAAATTTTGAACGTAGCTTCTGGGAGTCCAAAACAACTGATTCAGGAGGTAATACTTGGCATTTTTTATTTTATTTTTTATAAGTGTGGGCCACCTTGCAGGCGTAAAAACTGATGCTATTGGGTGTTGTTAACGGTGGGCATGGACATGTATGGGGAAAACGTGGCATGATTTACAAAAGTGCAGATAACTTTTAATAGGAAAAACGCCATCTCTAAATTTTTGATATGTTGTGTATAAATTCCATGGGTTTCAATTTGTGCAAAAAAATTGTAAATCGGTGGTCGTAAACGGCGATTTAAACGGTTTAAATGAGCCGATTTACCAAATTCGAGGGGTCCGCAAAAATGGTTGTGGCTCTAACTAAAAAGGGGGGTCTACCAATTTCATCAATCAATCAAATGCATTTTTCTTACTATTTTGAGGAGGACTTTCAGAAAATCGTCACTTTAAAAAATCTAAAAACAAGGTGCAAACAGTGAGCCGGTCTCAGATTTGAAGTTCAAAACAATATTGAGAACTTATTTTATTATGTGTGTGCTGTATATTACATCCCACAGAGTATAAGATAGTAAATTGTACACATGAATAATTCTTTTAAACCATGTTCAAAACAATAGCTAATAATTAACTTTTCGGTCATATTTGGTCTACTTCACATTCCAGGAGAACTGCTCGGCCGTCCGTTCCAAAAGAGATACCGCAGACAACTCCACAGAAGACACCTCTGAAGAAGACGAACTCCCCTCCGAGGTGGCATCGATTTCGTTCCGAATCATACTGCCGTCCAATTCCACCTTCGACCTTCGCTCTGGCGCCCAAAC
This sequence comes from Aedes albopictus, assembly GCF_035046485.1. NCBI lineage: Eukaryota > Metazoa > Arthropoda > Insecta > Diptera > Culicidae > Aedes > Aedes albopictus. The sequence continues at coordinate 259,914,077 of NC_085138.1, forward strand.
CACTTCGTCGTTTCTCACGCTCTCGGTGGCAGTGATCATTTCGGTCGTAATGCTAGTAGCGCTAATCGTTCTGATTACCGTCATAAAGCTGTACCGAACCAAGCGGCTGCCCTACGATGAGTACCGATCGGATTAAGTGCAATGAAAGACATCAACACGATCAACCTCATATCTAGTTGGTTCCGAACGAAAGCGAACGTAGGTAAATAACTAGCCGGCCGTGTTGTCGCCGGCGCACTTTGCAGTAGCTGTTAGCACATGCCACTGCTTAAGTGAGGGAGATACCTTCATCCGATCTCTAAGGGGTATCGAACGTGTGTATACTCTATTCTCCAGACCAGTCATAATGGATGTAATAAAATACAAAAAAGAGTCAACCCAATCACTAAACAGTGTTGCTGTAAAATAGAAAAAATAAACACATTTATTCATGAGCTGTGCGGTTGGTGCAGTTCGTGATGGATAAATAAGTTATTATATTTATTATATGGTGCTAAGGAAAATGCAAGCAAGCATGGAAGCAATAAAAAACTGGTAGCCTAATGAAATCTCCTGGGAATTCTATTACCTCATCAACCAACAACGAACGTACTGTCTAGTTAGTAATGTCGTCGTCAGCGTCTCTGCTCTACGGTGCCGGTTTGTGCTCATTGAAATGATGAAGGAATCGAACAGTAACGGGAAATAAGACCACAAGCTGATCCACTTTTTGTTAGCGGTGTAATTATAGTTTAATTAATTGTATATTGATTTTCAAAATGGAAATAAATCGAATGAAGTTATACCGAAATAAATGATGTTTCATTGTCGAACCAGTTCTCTCTTGAAACCCACCTATTTGGTCCAGTTGATGAATGATAGAATTGGAGCGGACCTGGTGTGATTTGACTATCACGCCGAGGACCTGGGATCGAATCCCACTCCCGACAAACTCGCAAAATGTGAGTTCTTCCTTCGGAAGGGAAGTAAAGTATTGGTCCCGAGATGAACTAGCCTAGGGCTAAAAATCTCGTTAATACAGATGAAAAAAATGATAGAATTTATCAACTATACTTAGGATTCTGTCTTCCCGAGATTCTACCAGGACCCGTTTGCATTTTTCCCAGCTCATCTCTAGGTCAGATCACTGTACCTAAATGCTTCCTTTCTCATCTGATCAGTTGTGATCTACTACGTGCCTTACACCCATACCAGGGCCGTCACGGTTTGTAACGAATTCGGAAGCGTGCGAAAGAAGTAATAAATTATCATTGAAGTTGCGCGACACCGTCCTGTCATCCGGTAGTCCCATGCCATAAAAAGACGACTCGAAGAGCTATCATACGAGCGGCAAGATAAATCTTGTAGGTTTGTCCGGCGTAGTTATGGTCATGCGCATGTTTTTGTTTTCTTATGGGTATTTTTACTTATGGCCAAACGGTGAATCCCGTCTACAGGTGCGTTGTCCAATTCTACGATGCAAAGGGTGACAGTACGGCTGATCATGCCAAGATAAATTAAACTCAAACAAATATGTTCGCCCTTATCCATGGCCGCGATCCGATGATGTGTTTGGAAATGTACGACAGAATATTTAGTAAAGCGTGGGGTTAGATCAAGAATTTGTAAAGAAAATGAAACGATGATAAATCTAATATATATTTTTAGGTAAAGCTTTGTTAAATAAATCGTGCTGACAAAATCATCATTATGCAACACGTTGCATAAGCAACTACATATTAGTATGAATCTTATTTAATTCAAGTGTTTTGTTCGGAAGAAAAAAAACGGTGCGTTGCATATATTTATTTTATCATTCATCATTTTGATCCGCGTTTCTTCGCATCGAGTTACGAGGCTCCGACTTGGTAAGCAATATCTCCATCAGCAAACGAAAGATATCTTCAACATTGAAGAACAACCGTAGAGCATGAGCCACGTAATCATCCACCCCCGCACGATACTCCTCCATTATGATCTGGGTATCAAATAGAACGAATCCGCACATCAACGCCAGGGCCAGATAGAGACTCAACTTGTGAACAATCCAGGACTGATAGAACAGATTACCGACAGCAACTGCAATTAGGGCACAGGTTACGCTTGACAGAACACCACCGAGCATCAGATGACTGCCTCGTCGAGCCAGAATGGCGGACAAACTCAACCAGCCAAAACTTATCACAGTTCCAAGGAGGGCGGTTATGACAAAGGCAGGATTCACGACCATCACTTGTTCGATCAACAGGCCCAAGGTATGCCCGGAAAGGGCTCCAATCACCAACAGTAGCGCCAGCCTAAATCTTCGGTTTGTTTTTCGTTTCGGCGTAAGAACCAAGGTCACCATGGTGGAAATTTGCAGGAAAATCGAAAGAAATCCTGCTGTCCATAGATTGGTCAGATGAACTATCGATCCGGTTGCCGCAGCAGCGCAAGTCAGAGCCATGGTGGAGTATACTTTAAACAGATACCGACGAAGATCGGGCTCCAAATTTTGCGATAGTACTTTTTTGAAACTCCGAAACGGGTTCGCTGTTGCGGACGACATTTTAAGCTCCAATCGAAATTAAAGACTCGAATCAACACCACGCCTGCTACGAAACACTGCTAGCTCTTGGAATGAGTGTAATCCGTTTTGTAAATACCTTCCAATTCCGCCTGATTACATATTGGATTACACTAAATTCGAAGAGGGTAAGTATTCTGCTTAGAGGGTTCGAAAATTCGCTACAAGACTTCTGGCTCGTTTAGTCAAAGTTCCAAAACACAATGAACAAACAGTAGCATGGACTGGAATGCTCCAGTTCAGTTAATTCATGCCCTATCCCAAGCAGCAACTCTATTAATGATTAATTTTGTTTGAATTTCATTATGGTTTTGCGTCTATTCTGGCATCCAGTGGTTGAACATGAAATGCTCCTTTATCGGAAGCTATACCTAAGTTGGCAGTCACACTACGATAAATAGGGGACCTTAGGTCAACAACCTACTGTTTCTGAAACCTCAAAAACCATTCAAGAAACCGAAAGATTGCGCACTAGCAACCACCGCTTCACCACAAAGGTGAGCCCATCCCAGTTTCCTGGAGCTTACCTATTCCCCCACAAATGCGATCGAGTGGGCAGTCAATTCAACTTCTTTGATCGGTTAACCGTAGACCTCCAGCGGATGCCTCAGCAATAGCTACTTGTAAGGCTAAGTTCGGAACTCCGTCCGGATCTGGGGCCTTATCTACCCCAAAGGATTTTGAGATCCCCGCATCGATTTTTGAAGAAATTTAATGATGAAGTATTTAATCAACTTTAGAAGAGACTTATGGAAAGAATTTACTAAAATCTTCAAGAAACTCCTGGAAAATTTTCGGAAAAATCCAGAAGCTATTTTAGAAGAAATTCTTGGATACGTTTATGAGGTATTCCTGAAGTAACTTCAGGGCAGTTTGAAAGGCAAATCAAAGTGGAGTTCTTGGAGGTGTTCCAAGAGAATTCTAGAAAAACTAAAAGAAACTTCAAGAAATTTCTCGAAAACCTTCTGGAGCAACTCCACAAGAAATTTCAGGAGAAAATCCAGCAAACCTTTTTGGAGCGATTCAAAAGAAATTCTTGTAAAAGCTGCTTGAAAAGTTCTTGAAGTGGCTTCAAGGCAATCCTAGGGACAACTTCTAAATTGTTTGTTTGAATTTCAATTTGAAGCTCAAACGTTTTTCTCAACCAAACTTATGAATCTAAATTGAACTCCACGAAGGGCAATAGTTTATAAAGTTTGACCCTTACACAAGTTCTGAACAGTTCAGATTTTTAATAAATATGCTTTAGAATTGTTATTTGTGTTGTTTTTGTGCATCGATGTTTTATGCGGCCCGCAGGTCGATCCCGAATTGCAAATTTGGCACGCGGTATCCTCCAGCCTGAGCACCACTGACCTAGCCAGTAGATGGACACGGAACAGGTTCGCAATAGCTTGAGTCTAATAGTACGCCGGTGATCTTCCATCCCTAAGATGGACTTGCCAAGGCAGTGCAGTTGCATCGTGTGCACAGCACCACTACCAACTAGTCACCGCTTAGACGAAGTTTCGCTCATGGCGGAGAGCTTCCCTAAATATCTCGTTGTTGAAGTATGATGTCTTCTACCTAGTTGGGATTGGTCTTGGCCTAGTTGCCTCTTCCACCGCTCGCGGCATACGGGGCTGTTCATAAACCACGAAGACCAAATTTTGGCTATCTCAGACCCCCCCCCCCTCCCCCTCGTAGACTTTTGTCCACACAAAAATTTTGAAATTTGTATGGAGCGTAGACTTTCGCCTGACCCCCCCTCCCCCCAAAAAGTCTACATTGTTTATGAACGGCCTTCTACTGTTATTGTAGTCGGTACTGGAACGAACTTCCAGGTGGTCACTATGAGTGTTGGTGTCCTAATCCCTCCAATTCGTACTACTTGCTAAGCCAGGATTACAAAAAGCAACATCGATGGTTGGTTCCGGTCCGTTCCGGCTAAAGGTACCATTAGTACCAACAAAAGCCAGATCGACGTCGAGCACGACCAATGCCTCTAAAGTCTAGAAGGATCTGCCTCCCTTGGGTCGTGAAACGGCTTACCAAGGCTCAGGCATTGAAGTCACCCACTATTATCACAGGTCTTCGCCCAGTCCAGCATCTGCGTGAACTGCTCAATTCACCACCACGGAAGCGCATAGCAGCTACAAAAACAAAATGAACCCTCCTAAGAAGTACACACCAACTCCAGGACATCTCCGCCTTTTTGTGAACCTACCCACCTTGGGCCTCCCGTCAGGTGCTGACTGTTCGATGATTTCCCGGATCAAATCAATCTACTCCACATCACCTACAAAGCTTGCACCTGTCAGGGCCTTTACAGTCCCTCATTTTGTGTTCCGGTTGAAGACACCTGAAGCAAACTTCCGGTGGCTCGTGTATATCCAGCGGACTGTACAGCCCAGCTTCTCTATCTCAAGGGCACTTGTGTCCCTGTCGAGCCTTTCCGTGGCCGAACGGCTGCGTCAATGACGTGACAAGCTCTTCCGCGTCCGTGATTTCTTCTAGGTTTTTGTCCTTTAGAGTCGCTTGCGCGATGAGAACCTTCATCGGCCGCCTTGATAGTGGTGAGCGCGTCACCCTCCTCACGCTTGGCATGTGGCCTCCTTGGTTTAGCTTCCCAAAGCTCTTGTTCCTTCTTCCTCCACTTCTTCCAGTCCACTAGGGTCCATGACGCGATCTCCCCCTGACCCACCCTAACCTGTGGTGGACAAGGACTTACACTTTCAAGTCAACCCATTGCAGCTGTCCGGGACGCCTGGCCGGGGTTCGACTTGCTGGCATTACTGCCCGTCATTTTCGAGGCCTCGTGAACACCATCTGGTTCTGATAGCTCTTCAGCTTCACCTGATGGCTGGCCCTCATCAACCACGCTCCATCCATCCATCCTCTCCCGATGCACTAGCAAGCGAGGAAATGGGGCTTCATACGCCGGTACGCTGGTCATCCCACGAGTAGCACGAGAAAAAGGTCCCCCATTCAAGAGCCCTGCAATCTGCATTCACGCGGTGAGAGACAACTTTACTGCGATAGGCGCTGTCCATAAACTACGTAGACTCATTTTTGGTCATCTCAGACCCCCTCCCCCTCCGTAGACTTTTATTCATGCAAAAATTAGAAAATGTGTATGGAGCGTAGACTTTGGCCAAAAATCCCCCTTCCCCCCATCAGAGTCTACGTAGTTTATGGACAACAGGCCCATAGGTGCTCAGTAGGCTGCGGCTTATTTTTGAACAGTTTTTGAAACCTGGAATTCTCAAGCTTTTCTGAATTCTAATGAAATAAAAAGAGAAACCTCTGAGTTTTAAGGACTGTTTTCAGATCGGAAGGAATTTCTTGGCCTATCTTGATGCATGGGAAATTCCTTACCTGAATCACCCGAGAAACCGTTTTTCTCCGATCGCAGTCAGTACGCAGTTGCGAAGAAATTACAATTCAAATGGCAGTCGCTGTAGAAAGTTCCTGCCAGGAATCGGTCAAGAAATTTCTTGAGCGATTACTTTTTAACTCGAAACTGGGCTTCAGCTAAAAAAATTATATTTAGCGGTGGCGCAACTGCCTCAAAGTTGAAATTTCGAGTAATAAAAAGGTGTTTTCACTTCAAGTACCATAACTTTTTCAATTTTCAACCGAATTTTTATGTTCCTCTCACAAATTAAATTTCGAATAAACATGTACAACACTATTTTTTTCAAAGTCACGCAAAATATGAGTTTAAAAGATGTAATTATTTTTTTATCTTTTTTTTTTCAAAAAAAAGATAACTTTAGAATCCGATAACTTTTTAATCGCTTGATCAATTTAAAATCTTTTAATGTGCTTTTGTAGATATTCATGTCGCCTAGCTTTGTCCTGAACTGTTCGTCAAAGTTTATTTTTATGATAGGTAGTTTTCATCAAAAACTGCCAAAACATGCGGCCCGCGGAGTACTTTTCGACCTACAGAAATTTTTGAACGATTTTTTTGGAATAACTCGTTCAGTTTTTAAGAAATCGAACATAAAAGTTTAGCTGATCATTTTTCACTGTGTTAAACACAAATAAAATGTTAAAAATACAAAAAGAACAATCCGTTCCGGTTAGATTCGAACTCACGACTCCGAAATATTCCGGCGTCGTATAGCTAAGCCACAAACCAGTCACGAAAAAAATAGTTCTGGTGCCACGGTGCCACTGTAGCTGAAATATCTTAAACAACTTTTGAAGGAATTCCTGGAGCAACAAAATATATTCTGAAAACTACAAACAAGATACCAGGATCAATTGCAGCAACGCCTGAGAAAAATCTGAACATCAATTTTGAAGCAACTTTAAAAGATAATTTTTAAGAAACTGTCAGAAATAGTTGTAAAGAATCTCAAGCAGAAAAAATCCGGAGCATCTTTAGGATAAATTTCGATAGCAGCCTGGGAGCATTCCTGGAGGCACTTTGGGAAATATTTATGAAACATTCTGGTTTATGTTGAAGTTCATAGAAAGGTTCAAGATTATTTTTAAAAGACTTTAATAAAATCTTTAGCTGCAACCAGTGTTGGTAAAATCACACTCAAAGCAGACTCAAAAGAACCGCTCCTGCGTGAGCAAACTCGCGCGCGATTCTGAATCATTTTCTCACGCGCGAAATTTTCATGCAACATCTCGTTCTCACGAGTCAAGCGTTCGCTTGTAAAACGAACCCAAATCAATATGAACGGCATTCAATGTTATTGTACGCTAGATTTGCTTTTGTTCTATCATATAATCCTTAAAACTTTGATGTATATAATAAGAACACCAAGAAAGGAAGCAATGAGTGAAATCGCAAGTCAACTCATGCTTGATTTTTTCGGTGGTGAGTTTGGCGAGTCAAGAATCGCGCGTGAAACTACTCAACCATGAGATTTGAGAATTTGAGTTTTTACCAACACTGGCTGCAACTCCAGAAGAGACTTATGGAAATACTTCACTAAAGTCTTCGAGAAACTCCAGGAAAATTTCTAGAGAAGCTTCAGGAAAAATCCGGAAGCTATTCTAGAATATTCTAGCTATTCTAGAATACTTGAAAAAGACTCATGAAAAATTTGTGAAGTAACTTCAGAGCAATTCCAAAGGTAAATCCAAGAAAAGTTCTTGGAGGCGTTCCAAGGGAATTTTCTACATAAGCAATTTCAAGATAAGCTGTTAAAGAAATTGCTTGAAAATCTTCTGGACCAACTCCAGAATAATGTTCAAAAGAAGATCCAGCATTTTTGGAGCGATTCAGAAGAAATTCATATAAAAATTGCATGAGAAATTTCTGAAGTGGCTTCAAGGCAATCTAGGGGCGACTCCTAAATTGTTTGTTTAAATTTCAATTTGAAGCTCAAACATTTTTCTAAAGTAAGCCTATAATCTAAATTGTGTTTTGTTTTCCTTAAAATACAAAAAAAAACGTTAAGTTCTGCTAAATATATTGTAGAACCACAGTTATTAGTCAATTTTTGTCACTTAACGAAAAATAAAAACGACATGACGCAAATTTGACCCTTACACAAGTTCTGAACGGTTTAGATTTTCAATAAATGTGTTGCAAAATGGTTCTTTTTGTTGTTATTGTTCATCGATATTCTATGCGGCCCGCCGGTCGATCCCGAGTTGTAAATTTCATGTGAATATATGAGGTTGGGACGAAGTTTTTACTCCAAAGCAGATACAAAGCATCATATTTAGGGATATGCAACACAATAGAGGATTTTTCTCAAAAAAATGTTCCTCGCAATCAGAACCTGAAAATATTTTTTCAATTCAGAACGATTATTTAGAGTAAATTTCTCACTTTAAGGCCGAAACTAAGCATGAAAACAATTAGGTAAAATGCTTGGACAAGAGTTTTTTTTTCAAGTTATTCTGTCTTCGGGTTAGAATTACATGAATGTAGCTCCTGTACAACCTAAAACCTGCGTTGTCGGCACTCCATTGTGACAAGTGTGCTGCTTGAGACGACTGAAGCAGCGTTGGCCGATGAAGCACAAGTTCGTAAAGTTCTTGCTAGAAGAATGCTGGAGCCATAAACAACGCAGCCAAGAGCACCGTTGGGTACGTGGAACAGAGTCAACGTAACGAATGTTTCGACGAGGAGTGCAAAGCTATTTTGAAGAAAAAAAAATGCAGCACGGACTTTTATGCTGCAGCATGGAAACCGGCAGAACGTGAAACGATACAAACAAAAGACAAAAAAGCAGACCTGTCTCTTTCGGGAGAAACCCTCCACCTGGACGAAGCGGAATGGGAAGAAATGGAGCTGGTGTGCCGTCCTCAAGAAACATGGAAGTTCTGTCAGAAATTCAAAGCTTCTCACTACAGCTTCGTGTCGTGAGCCGGAAGATGCAGGAATAAGGGTCTAGAGAGTCTCTTGACGAACGGCCGTGAGGTGATTGATGCAGATCCTCGATGAGCACCTGAACAGCGCAGTGTACGCAAGCACAGACGACCAAGTCAACAGAGAAAGCGACTACGTTAGTATCCTCTACTCTCTAGTGACAAAATAACCCAACTTCCGCGCTTAGAGACGCTGACGATGCCATTCACCAGCTCAAGATGAACATAGCAGCTAGTGAGGATGTTGATAGTCAGGATGTGAGAACAGCTACCGGAGGACTAGAAGGAAGGCTTCATCCGCCTCATTCACAAGGCGACCATTTGAAATGTGAATACCGTCTACGAAGTGCTATCCCAGCTCATCTTCTGTCGTCTGTCACCTATAAAGATTGAGTTCGCGGGAAGTTATCAAGTCGGCTTCATCGACGGCCGATTGACAACAGATTTTTATCGTGTGGCAAGTTCTCCAGAAATTCTGTTAATATTAGGTTCCTATACATCACCTGCTCATCGAATTCAAGGGGGCATACGACAGTATCGACAGCACAGAGGTATGGACAATCCAATCATGCTCAAGATCGTCTTTCTTGGGAAGCTGACCAGATTAATCACAGCAACGATGGACGGTGTACAAAACTCCGTAAGGATTTCGGTAATCCAATTATCCATTCATTCGTATATCGTCGGGAACTGCGACAAGGTGAGGGCTAATTTTCGGCGAATTTCGCGGAATTTGCGATTCAAAATAAAGTATCTAATAGGCAAAATATTCCACTTGTGCCATTTCGAGTACACAACCCTGCAATCCCTTATCATGTGGAACTTCAACATGAGTTATCTGCGCCTGCCCTAAATGAGCTAACCTGATGCGCCTTCACTGCACGCGCACAGCCAAATACAACATGCAACGGTGCCGGCATACAAAAAGGTATGCACCTGCAGGGAACATGGCAAAATTGCAATCCATGTTGTTCTAACCATATCGGGCTGCGATGAACAAGATATGAGTTTGTTACTGTTAATTTCATAATTTACCGCTTTGTGAACGGTTTCCGCCTCCACCATCACCATGCCTTCGGCGTTTTATGGCCAGGAGACGACGACGGCAACGCAACATGCTCTCTGCGTGGAACAAACGTTCCGCCGCATTCGCGAATGGTATTGGACATGTATGTAGGTAGGATCTACCTATACCGCCGACAAGTCACCAATAGATGCAGCGCATGGCTCTTTTAGGATAACGATCGCGACTCGCGGAGAATGAAAAATATTATTAATAAACTTTGAGCTTTGGAACAATGCGCGCCCGTTAACGCGTGACTGTCATCGGAAATCTATAGACGGCGCGGCGCGTATGTTTCCAGCATAGATTAATATCTCGGTGCGCACGAAATTGCAAATGAAGTCCACGGAACGAGTAGGTGGTGGATATACACCGCCGATGGGAATCAGTACAAACTATGCCCACGAGCATAACGCCCGCCGCCCGCTGCCAGAAACGAATCAAAGCATGAAAAATGTCTGTTTATCGCTCGGTCGTACAACATAATTTGTCGAAGCCAGAGTATTGTCACTGACAGATGGCTACAAAAAAAGGGAAAAAAATGAGTACATATTTTTAGCACTGATGCATGCCATCACATTCGGTTGCTTTCAATGGGGAGTAGGCAGGCAAACAACAATGAATACATCGATATTATGTATGGAAATCTTATGATTTATTGAACCGCGCTCATAATTAACAGTGCGATGAAAATTTATGACCTTTCCATCCAAAGTGGTGGAATGGTTAAGGAGAAAAAGTGAAGTAAATCAATCACCATTGTATAGTCATCGACGCGATTGATGAGTTTAACACACGTTGAAATTTGAAACAAGCGTTATTTTAAATTTTAACAGCATATTTATCTATGATAAAACATGTTTGCGTATAAGATTGAGTCTACCGGTCAATACTCCTACGCTCGCAGGATCAATCTCACTCGATCTGGTCACAGTGGTAAGTTCGCTTTGTCCGCTGTCCTAAAGTCATCTCGCAAAAATTTCAAGTCCCCTTCGAGCCACCAGCTAATCAGCACTTTGACTGTTTGTTAACCTATTACATGTTCATCATTGGTACAAATTTGGGCTTGATTGGTTAATCTTCCGCGAAGCTAGAACCGTTCTCGTAAAACACTATACATATTTTAGACAACCAATATCTCCGAAACCAGTTAACCGAATCGAATGAAATTTTGAACGTTTATTATGAAAAGTTATGACATGTCCATCCAAAGTGGTGGAAGGCGAAAAAGCGAAGTAAATCAATCACCATCATAGTCATCGACGCGATTGATGAGTTTAACACACGTTGAAATTTGAAACAAACGTTATTTTTTAATTTTAACACCATATTTATCTATGATAAAACATGTATACATATAAGACTGAGTCTACCATTCTTCACTCCTACACTCGCAGGATCAGTCTTGCTCGATATGGTCAGTTCGCTTAGTCCATTGTCCTCAAGTCATCTTGCAAAAGTTTCGAGTTCCCCTCGAAATCATATGCGCATTGATTTGTATTTGGTCAAATATAGACCATATACTAGCAGCAGCTTATACATCACCATGATGACCAATGGAGAAATCTATGTTATCATTTGATCATGTTTAAGACCATATAACCAACCCTAATTGAAGTTCAATTCAATTCATACCGACAACCAATCAACTGTAAAGTAACAACTATTAACTAGCTCTACAAGTCAACAAGCACCTGATAAGATTGAACACAGCGTGCATTAGTAGGTACAACCGCTACCGGGCAACTTGAGCGAAGTACCCACATTAAACTCGATATCAATTTTATTTACTTGGTGGAGTGCCTCTGAACCGGAGAACTTGCTCTCCAATCCAGTCGCACCTTCCAGTAGTGCAGTGGTAGAGGCAAAATAAAATAAAACTCATGTGCGTACAACAAGGAGCGTTTTAATATAAACATTAGTGGGCGCGGTTTGGTTGATTGACCACGCACACAGGTTTCGCACACTTCCGGCGGCGACCGACGACTGACTGAGCCTACCGAGCTCAACCCCCTTTGGCTAAAAAGTCGCGCGAAACACTGTCATTTCGAGAGATTATTAAAAAGATAAAATGTAGCATTAAAATGAGATAAAATCTCAATAATATTATAATTACCGTCAAGGCACCATTTACCGTGGATCTAAGAGGATTCGGGGCAAATAAGGGCTGTCATTTGACACCAGTCTTATAAACATTGTTGGTGCCGCTTTTAATTGCCTTCATTATAGGTTAAAATTAAAGCAATATCCACAGAAGTAGAAAATTTTTGACAAAATTTGGTGATATAGTACAATTAGTAAAGGGTAGTAGGGTCGCCTAATTCCGTGGTAGGTCACCATTCACCGTGGTAGTAGGGACCCATTCACCGTGTATGAGAAATTTTATTCTACTTTGTTTAAAAATGATCAAAACAACCCAGCCAAGGGAATTTTCTTCGTTTAAATTCATTTCAAGTAATAACTTGCAAGATTTTATCAGAAAAACGAATGTTCAAATTTTCGATTTTTTCTAGACATATGGGACAAAAGGGGGCACGGTGAATGGAGACCATTGATTTTTAGGGTACCCATTTACCGTGCCTTTTTGTTTCAATTAAAAAGTACGAGTAATCGTACTTTCTTGTTAAACTTACGTCGGTAATGCAAAATACATACCTGATATGTGAATTTAATTGCTTCTTGGTGGAATAAAAACGTTACTACATTTAGTTTATCGCTTAAATCACCTTAGCGCAGTTTTCGTTTTTTCACTATGAATGCAGTGAACGAGCAGAAACCCGCTTCATGTAAACACACTTTAGTGTCAAAATGATACTTTTAAATGTTTCTAATGAGCGTTTTGGCATGGTAACAATACATTAGTGTTGTATTGGTGAAATTGGAGGGAAATTGTCGTATCATTCAATCATAATATGGAAATAATGAAAAAATATTCGAAGGCACACGGTGAATGGAGCCCCCACGGTGAATGGCGACTTGACGGTATAGCCGGAGCATAAAACTGCTTATGGAATATTTACAGCCGGAGCATCAAGATGCATACAATCCAGTCGATATCCTACGGTACAGTAGATACCCACGTGAATTCCTCGCTTGCTTAAAGATGATTGAATAGTGCGTATCTGATATCCAGATACGGTTTACCCCCGTTGATTTGACGGCATCTAATCAGAACACTTTTCAATTTGAACCCCTCTAAGCTGCACATCGTTCAAACTAAAAATAGTTCAAACATCATTCTGCTCATGGAACAGCGTGAAACGGAACGCAGATTCAAAACAAAACAGCAAAAACGGTTAACATTAGTGTGTTTTTCGTTACCACAGGGTTACTAGAAGTTCAAATTGAAAATGAACCCCGTTGGTTTGCATGAGGTGTCGTTCACACCAACTTTCTTATAGATACGACTGTGATGAGTTGATTCTGGGTAGGTAATAACTTTCAGTCTGTTTCAATTCAAAACGGATTCTTATGTTTTCATCCAACGTTTCGGACACTTTTATTGTGCCTTCTTATTATGAATCTAGTGGACAACAAATTATGTGTTATGTATTATGTTCTGGGTGTGTTATGTTACTGTATACTTAAGTGCTCCACACAATGGATACGTTTGCGTGTGCGTGATAGTAGTTTGACAGATTTCCCATGGGAAAACTGTCAAAAAAACGCAAACCTCGACGGAACGGACACTATGTGTTCCAGGCTTTACTAACAAAGTCCCGTTTTATCGTTAAGCTTAGTTTCTTGTTGTCAAGTAGAGCGCTCAAATAAAATTCCATCTTTTTCCGCAAGTAATTTTGACAAGTGATCCAGTATGGGGAGAAACGTTACTTTTCTTTACGGAATAATAGCGTGGACTATTTTTTCCGCAAGGAAAAGTGACAGCTCCATTTGATTCGCATGGGAGGCGTTACGAGTGTTTCACTTTTTTCCTTACTTGCCATCTGCGAACTGCACAAGTTATTTTAAAGCGGAATCATTACATGACCATTACTTGTCCTATCTTTTTGCACAGTACGTAGGAAGTGGAAACTAGCCATTAAGGTCCTGCAGCATAGGTACCTTTGTTTACTTATGTTCCGACAACTACAGAAGAAAAGAACTGACATTAACAGGAGCACTCGTTTCGCAGGAGGTATTCTTATCGATTCCGATACTTACTTCGCCCACTTCGTTCAAGCCGTGGGCTGATTTTCGGTGATGAGCTGATTTTCGAAATCGATCTGGCTCGCAGAAATGAGGTGCAGTAGGTTTCGCGCCACTTTCACACTTGTTCTGTAGGAGCGTGTGTTCTGCGTGTTTGCTGCTCGGTTCTACTATTGTTCCGTAATGTGTGTAGGATGCCGGCGTACGTACTGCTGAGGTTATCAATGCCTGTACGCTTATTGACTGTGTTGGGTATGTTTATAATAAGACATGTTTCGAGTGTTGGTAGGTTCTGTTTCTTGCGGCTAGTGTCTAATATCTGTGTGTTGTCGTAGTTGAAAGTATGATGATGGCCGATGACATGGTCTCCCACAAGCTTCGCAGTTTGTTTGAACAGGAGCGGTGACTGACTAGCCGGGTTCGCAGTTGGTTCGACATCATACCTACATACGTAGCAAGCCGAACAGTCTGCGTATGGGATCCTTTATATCACGTTCAAACGGTTCAGTTTTTCTACTGGATCTTTCACCTGTGGCAGCACGTTTCTTACGATCTTCTCGTTCTTGGAGCCGATGATTACCTTCGGGAAGTCCCTCTTCAGGCTCCTCTGGATCTTATTGGTCAACTGCCCCATGTGTACCATCGGCCGGTAAACTTTCTCATCGGATGTGGTGACGTCATCATTGGTGGCTGCAATCGTACGTTCCCTCGAGCAATCCATCAAACGGTTTATCACACTGGGGGGGATAATCGTTCAATTTCAGTTGGGAGAAAGCAATCTGGCGTGTCGTGAATTCATCGATGTTGGTGGAAAACGTCTTGATTCTTTGAATGAAGTTGGTTGCTACATTCATCTTTTGCATCATGCTGTGCGCTGAGTGGTAGTTTAGAAACCGACCGGATGCAATCGGCTTCATGTACCACTCTGTTTTCACTGTCTGGTCGGTTTGACGGACTAGCAGCAAGTCTAAGTGCGATATTCGTCCATTGTTTTCCACCTCCACTGTGAACTGAATCCTTGCGTGGTATTGGTTGAAAATTTCCAAAACTTCCGCAATTTTCTCCCTGGGAACTGCTAAAAAAAAGATCATCCACGTACTTCTTGAGCACTGGTACCGGAAACGTGATTCTCGTCATCACCGTGTCTAAAAGCGTTTCCATTACCACATCTGCGATCGTGGGTGACAGCGGGTTGCCCATTTCTATCCCGAACACCTGTTGGTAGTAATGTCCTCTAAACCGGAAGTAGCTGCAGTCGATGCAGAACTTGGTCACCTCAACAGGTCTAAGTTGATGTCGGTGTTTTGATTTATGCTGTCCCAGTTGCTGATGACGACACGAAGCACTAGGTCTTTGGGAATACAGGTGAATAGTGACACCCCGTCGAGGGAAATGAGCACGTAGTATGTACTCGCAGAACGTGAACGAGTCCGTCACATTGTACTTCCCGGCGATGGGCTTCTGAATGATTTTCTCTACGAATTGTGACAGTGTGTACGACGGTGACGTCATGCACGGTACCACAGGTCTTAGTGCAGGCCCTCTTTGTGTCGTTTTGGGCGTCATATATCCGTGGTGCTGTCGCTTTGTAGGTTTTCAGCCTCATTTCTGTGACGCTTCAGATCCGCCAAGCGTCTGGCGAACGTGGTGTTGCGACTCTGGTAGGTTGTCGTCGGATCCCGGGTGAGCTTCCGGTACGTGTCGTCGTCATCGATCATGCGTTGCAGTTTTCCCTCGTATTCCTCTCGTTTCATCACTACCGTCCTGTTTCCCTTGTAGGCTTCGATGATGACCAGCTCGGTATGACGTTTCAAAAACTCTCTGGTGATCCGGTAGAAGTTCATCACCGGATCGTGTCTCTTTTTCCCTCTCTCGGCGTGTAGAAAATTTTGGATCTGGTTCGCAACAGCACACTTATTGCGATCCTGGATCTCCTCTCCTCTGTTCCTTCGGAGGATGTTCTCCACATCAG
Source organism: Aedes albopictus (assembly GCF_035046485.1). Lineage (NCBI taxonomy): Eukaryota > Metazoa > Arthropoda > Insecta > Diptera > Culicidae > Aedes > Aedes albopictus. Next base: position 259,930,127 of record NC_085138.1, read on the forward strand.
CGAGCTCAGTTTGCTATACCATACACGAACATGCATGAACTTCCCATTTAT
>NC_085138.1:261231177-261244851 GCF_035046485.1 Aedes albopictus
ATCCAATTAAAGACATCTGAAGAATGTCGATTGCACTGAAAAGTTGATCGATTGGTTACTCACTAGTGGTGACCAATCGATCAACTTTTCAGCACAATAACCGACATTTGATCGGCCATATTATTTTTGGAATATTTTAGATTTTTTTTTATTTTACTGCATTAATATCAATACATACTTCACCGCATATTTTAACCTGAACAATACGATAATTATCAGTGTAGAATGATGTCCCCAGTTCGAAAACGCGAAGAAAAAATACAGTAGAGCGAAAATATTTTCGACTTTTCAAATTGTCATCAGCCATTTGAAATCGATTTTTGTTCTATTTTATAACAAAGTTGCTCCCTTGCTACATCTTATTCTCCCTAAGCAATATTCCGATAGTGTTGTAAATTTTAATGATACTCGCTTACTTCATATTTATTGAATGTTTGTTGAAATATAATTATTAAATTGTTTTTTTTTTAAAGTCACACATTTATTTTTTTTTTGAAAATTTTGCTTAAATTTATGAATATTCTCCCCCATGATGATAATTTTTGATTGTTTAAAATTTTAAATCAATGCAACCATCTCATAACAAACCTGTGGAGCGGACCTGGTGTGATCCCACTCCCGACAAACTCGCAAAATGTGAGTTCTTCCTTCGGAAGGGAAGTAAAGCGTGGGTCCCGAGATGAATTAGCCTAGGGCTAAAAATTTCGTTAATACAGATAAAAAAAAAAAAATAAAAAATAACAAACCTGATGTGATTCTCATAATTTCTTAAAAATTGGAAGGGCTGTTCTTTATAGACCCATATTTTTTTTTATTTTGTCATAAGGGTGACCATTTCCATAATATGGTGATCTAGGAAATGTTTTTTTCTTTCAATTTTTATGAAAATGACTTCTTTTCTAATTTACAATTTCAGAAAGTATATTTTTTTAATGGAAATATATAAAAACAAACAGCGCTTTCTGTCCCAAAAACCATGAAAACATAAAAAAAAACACAGATGCAATCAATGTTTTATAGAAAAGTTTTATCGACGCATACCACTATATTTTATCTAAGAAATATTTTCCACAACTTTAAATATGATATTTTGATTTAAAAAATTGGCGCGTGAAGAAATAGCAAGTAACTACAATTTCAGGTAAAATTCTATGAGGAATCTCAAGGTGAATTCCTGGATGAATTCTAGGGAAAAATGTAGTGAGAATTTCAAGGGAAATTCAGGAAAATTCGAGAAGGAATTCACGGAGAAATCCTTAAGGAAATTCCCGGACAATTTCCAAGACGAATTTGAGAAAGAATTCAAGAAGAATTCCTGGGGGAAATCCCAAAAGAAGTTTTAGCTCCCAGGGGAAACTCCTGGTGGAATGTAAGGGCAAATTTCAGCAGGAATTCCAGGAGTAATTTAAGGAAATATCCGGGGGAGTTCAAGGTGAAATTTCAAAAGGAATATCAATTCCAAATCCAGATGGATTTCAGGGAGAATTTCAGGCGGAATTCCAGGAATATCAGGACAAATTTCAGAAGATATTTCTGGACCATTTCCAGGAGGGTTTCAAGAGGAATTGCAAGGCTATTTTAGGAAGGATGCCAAAAGGAACTCCAGGGATAATTTGAAGAGGATTCCAGATCGAATTCCTAGGGGATTTCATCAGAAATTCCAGGGGAGCTTCCAGGTGGAGTACCAGAAGAAATGTCTGGACGAATTCCAGGATGAATGCAGGACGTTTTCCAGAAGGAATTCAAGAGGAATTCAAAAAGAAGTTAAGGAGGAATTTCAGGAAAAATCTTAGAGGGGATTGTAGGAGAAATCCCAGAGGGATTTCCAGAAGAAGTCCTAGGGGTATTCCAGAAAGCATTTCATGAGATAATCCAAGAGGAATAACAAGGGTATTCCTGGCGAATTTTTAGGAAATTCTTGGGTCAATTTGAGAAAGAATATCTGGAGGAATTCTCAGCGCAACCCTAGGAATAATTTCATGAATTATTTCATGAGGAATGTCTGGAGGCATCCAGAAGGTATTGCATAAGGAATGCCAGCAGGAGTTCCAGGAAAAAAGTCCAGGAGGAATGCCAGAAGAACTTTTAGAAAAAAAAAACCAGTAGGGATGTAGTAGAACTGGCAACTCAGGAACGAAAAAAAAAAACAGATCTTGAAAATTTAACAGAATGTAGCTTATAAAATTTCCTTCCAAAAACATTTTTTTGGGAATTTTTCAGGACTTGATAAATAGTTTTCCCTATTTTTTCAACCGATTTTCTTCAATAGTGAAAAATTTTGTGGAAAACAATTTTCATTTTCTATTTTTTTTGAATTGCTGAGAAAATTTGCTTACAATTTCACGTAAAAAAGCTTCATTCTCAACTTATGCTTTTTAAAACAAATGCTGAGAAAATTTGCATATGCTTATGAGTAATGACTTTTCAAAATAGGTGGTGTCTGTGAAAAATGTTTGTTTTCCAGTGGAGTTTTTCGGAAAATTAGGTGATCCTCATTTTTTCAGGATAGTTTTTGTTCATATATAAGTCAACCCTTCCTGTGAAAAAAAAAAATCATTAAATTCTAAGAACCTTCGTACGAATTTGTACGAAAAAAAAAAATCCCCAATTCTTTTGGCACATTCCAGATTAGTCAAACCCCTCTGAAGTTTGGGTCTTCAAGACTGCACTAGCTTTCTTTTACACAGTCAAGCAGATTAACTGAGCTCAATAGACCTCGGATAGGCTAAGGAATTCCAAGGTCTGAGTCATTTTATAACTCATTACATGAAATCTACAGCTGAAAAAGCATTCCTGGAGGAATTTCTAAAGAAATTCCTGAAGCAATTTCTGAAGAAATTTCTGAAAGAATTTCCGGAGGAATTTCTAGAGGAATTCCTAGAGAAATTCCTAGAGGAACACCTGGAGAAATTTCCACAGGAATCCCTGGACAAATTCCAAGAGAAATTTATGGAGGAATTCCTGAAGCAATTTTTAGAGAAATTTCTGAAGGAATTTTTGGAGGAAATTCTAGAGGAATTCCTAGTGAAATTCTTAGAGGAATACCTGGAGAAATTCATAGAGAAATTTCTGGAGGAACTCCAAGAGGAATTCTTGGAGAAATTTCCTGAATTTTTTCTTAGAGAAATTCCTGCATGAATTTATGGAAAATTTCTAGACTATTTCCTTATGGAAGTCCTAGAGGAATACATGAAGAAAATCCCACAAGAACTCGAGGAGGAATTCCAAGAGGTATGCCTGGAGTAATTTCCAGAGGCATTCCTTGGGAAATTCCCAGCGAAATTTCTGGAGTAATTGACAGAGGGACTCCTGGAGAAATTTCTTGTAAAAATCCCAGAGGCATTCCTGGAGGAACTTGTAGAGAAATTGGAAAAATTTCTAAAGCAATTTCAACAGAAATTTTTGAAGGTATTTTTGGAGGAATTCCTAGAGAAATCCATATAAAAATTCCTAGAGGAATACCTGGAGAAATTCTCACAGGAATTCCGGGAGAAATTCCGGAAGAAATTTCTTGAAAAAATCCCAGAGGCATTCCTGGAGGAATTCCTAATAGAATAGCTGGAGAACTTTCCACAGGAATTGCGGAAGGTATTCCCAGAGAAATTGCCAGAGAAATTTCTGGAGGAATTCCTAGAGGAATTTCTAGAGAAACTCGTGGAAGAATTCCTGTAGCAGTTTTTAGAAAAAAATCCTGCATGTATTTATGGAAAATTTCTAGAGGATTTCCTGGTGGAGGTCCTGGAGGAATACCTGGAGAAATTACCGCAGGAACTCGGGGAGGAATTCCAAAAGGAATGCCTGGAGAAATTTCCAGAGGAATTTCTGGTGGAATTCCCAGTGGCACTCCTGGAGAAATTTCTGGAATAATCCCCGCGGAACTCCTTGAGAAATTTCTAGAAAATTTTCCAGAGAAATTCCTGGAAGATTTTCTTGAGAATTTTCTTCAGAAATTCCTGGAGATAATTTCCTGGAATTTCTAGATGATTACTTGGAGGAGTTCCTAGAGGAATACCTGGAGAAATTTCCACAAGAATTACGAGTGGAATTCCTGGAGAAATTTCCATTTAAATTTCTGGAGATGAATTCTGAAGGATTTTTTAGAAGAACTTCTATAAAAATTCTTGGAGAAATTCCAAGAAAAATTTCCAGAAGAATTCCTAGAGAAATTTCTAAAGAAATTTTTGAAGGAATTCCAAGAGAAACTCTTAGAGAAATTTCTAAAGAAATTGCTGGAGGAATTCATGTATAATTTCTAGAGGGCTTCCTGGAAACAGTTACAGTTTTCACTACAAAGGTCGTTGCACAATATACGTCTGGGATGTTTAAGGTCAAGAAAACACTACTCTGAAGCTCTTCGTCATAACTTCAAATCTACGCTTAGAGTAGTGTTTGTCCTTCCACATTTTTTTTTTCATAGATTCTATACGGATGTTCAAGGGTTTGACTGTTTGGTATAGGTTCATGTTGGCGTGCGAATTGCCATTTGGTAGGCGTGATTGTGCATTCATACATATGTAAAATTATTCTAAAGTTATAAATTTTCAAGAAACCTTACTTCTGTTGCAAATCATATAATTGTTTGTTGGGTATTTTTGAATACCAAAATTATCCAAGGGTTCAAATGCTAAGGCTTGCAGTATTAGATACTCTCACCGCACGAATTACATCACCAAACAGGTTTGAGAACAGAACCATCGTAAATCTCATTCTTTACTATCGCTACCAAAATTTATATTAAGTACTATTTGAAGACACAAATGCCATCCTCATCCATATATGCATGTCTTAAACTCCACGAATTCATAGCATCACAGGAAAAAAAAACAAAGAAAATATTACGACAGTTTATGCAAAGGAAGCCAACCACACCAGTAATAAAATTTGCGCTCACCCCCAGCCAAACCAAAACGATGGTGGAGCTGCCTTTCGTGCAGTCCAATATTCAAATTTGTGCCCGTTTTGTTGTTGGATCGATTCCATTCGGGGCATTTTACTACCAAAGAAGCTATTTTCACTCTACATGGAGATGGAGCAAAAAATTTCCCTACCAAAACGGCACGAATCATCAAGGTTAACCAACGAACCGTGCGTTGTTGCATTGCGGTTGGGCACCAGAGTACAAATTTTCTTCGGAAAAAGAAAACAAACTAAGAATCAAACCTCGCTCAGTGTCCCCATCCTTAAACTGGAAGAAGTGTCACCAGCAACCGCACCACTCCACCAAGTAACTTTCTCAAGCATCACAGTAATTTTCATAAACTTTGCAAGTACTTTACGCTCCGGTACATTACCGAGACCGAGCTGGCAAGGACAAGCTTGTTCGGGGGTTTTGCAAGCAACTCAAACTCACTGAACGTGAAATGATGAGGACCAAGTCCCCAAGATGCCGGCGACGACGACGACTCGAACTCCAACGACGCTGACGAAGATGATGATGATGATGTTGTTGGCGAAGTATCGTCCTTGTCCTCGTCCTAGTCGTCGCCGTTGCTGAAGATGGTGCGGGGCACCAAAAGTTTCGATCTTGTAAATCTTTTCTAAAATGTTTGCCAAAGTGCTTCTTGTAGGTATACTGTGCGCGATGCGCGGTACACATGAGTTAGTCAGCGAGGCAAAAATAAAAGAAAATAAGGAGGAATGGAAAGTGCACTGTTTGCAATTCTCTCCACCCACAATCTGCTGCTGGTGCTGGTTGTTGGCGACTGAGCTGCAATCTGGTGATGCCCGCGCGGAGGGTGTATGTGTTGCTCAAGAATGCGGAATTGTCTCTCGAGGAAAGTCGGAATTTGTCGTGCTGGGTTTGATGTTTGGTTAAGTGTGGTGGTGCAAATAGCAAAAAAATGAAAATGTCGTACACTGAGAGCAAAAAAAAGTGAGAAATGTTGGTATAAAGCATTGTCAACCCGAATCATATTTTCAACTCAGCTACGATCCACCCAGTTTGCATTTATCCTAGTTAAAAAGGATCGATTGTTTTAAATATTGATCGAAATCGTTTTTACGATTTTTTTTTTTAGAAAAATGGCCCCTGTGCCTTTTGTGTGCATTTTAGAGTATAAGTGTCTTCGGAAGAAATGTCAAAAATAGAAGAATGAACAGCTTTGCAGCGGAAAGTTTTCTTCTATGATGCTTCTATAAACAGTTAAAACTGATCTAGATCAGTTACAACTTTCTAGATCAAATATTATGTAAACAGATTTTAGTGAAAACTCTCACAAGACACTTCTTTAAAGACACCAAACCTCTAGGATGGATATCCAGAGCACTAGAGGTTTTGTCTGTCCATAACAGCGTTCTACCCCAGTGTGCAATGCACGCCGGAGACGTTGTTGTGATGGTTGAAATGTTGACGGAGACAGAAGAAATGATGGCCAGCAAATGCAAAGCAGTTTAGCAGTTCAAATTCAACATCGAAGGGCACATTCCAACGAATCAGACGCTTCAGACGTATTAGGAGTTCTTTAAGGGGTTTCTTCCGAAAATCCTGCAGGAATTCCTTTAGAAATTCCTTCAGAGATTCCTCGGCGTATTTTTTGTGCAATTTCTGGAAGAACTTCCTTCTAGAAATTAGTGCAGAAATCTCTTAAGAAAAAAGAAAAAAGAAGTTAAAAAAAGTTAAGAAAAGAAATATTATAGAAATCTCTTACTGAAATTCCAGATAAAATCCTTAAACAACAAGTTTGTGGAGTTATTTCTGAAGGAACTCATGGACGAATTTCAAAAAGAACCCCAGGAACTTCATGAAGGATTCCTAGCAAAAGTTTTTGAAGATATTTCAGGAGCAATTACTAGATAAACTACTTAGAAACTCTGCTGGAAGAATTTGTTGGGACATTTTCCAAAGAAATACTGGAAAAATCCTCATAACGAATTTCTAGGAAATATTTCTAGAGAAATTTCTGAATTAATTCATTGAAAAATCCGTCGAAAAATTCTTAGTGATATCTTTAAGGGACATTCAAATGTCTACACAGAGAAAATCCTGGAAGAAACTCTGTATGAATTTGTGCATTTATCTTTGGAGAAATTCCTGCTGGAATCGATAAAAATTGCAATGTCAGATTCTTTGGATAAATTCCGGCAAGATTTTCTAGATAAATCTCTGAAAAAAAAACATGAAGACTTTCCTGCAGGAATTTTTATGGAATACCTGAAGAAAATCCTTGAAGAAATCTCCGGAGGAATTCATGCAAAACTTCATAAACGGATTGCTGAAGAAAGAGACTGTCTTAAATTTAAGGGAAATATCACAAGGAAACCATGTACAAATTTATTTTCCTTGCAAACATTGCTGAAGAAGCCTGCTGTTGTTTCTGAAAAAATCATGGAAGATTTCATGAACGAGTTCCTGGAATAATTTCTAAAGGAATCCATGGAGTGATTTTGGATGCAATACAGAGAAGATATTCTTAAAGAATCATTGAAGAAATATTTGAAGGAACATCAAGAGAAATTTCTTTAAAAATCTCTGCAAAAATTTCCAAAGAACTCAAAAAAAAAAAATTGGAGGAAATTCTACTCCCTAGTGTGACACCGAAGAGGGTCCAACGACACCAGCTGAAATGCTATCCAACCAAATTGCCACCTCAACTTAATCCGTTTGTCCCCAGCTACGAAATAAATGTTAAAAAATCTCCAACAGCCCATTTCGGTAGTGCACAGAGGTTCCACAAAGGTAACATATGTGATTACGGTTTATCAACAGTTCCTTGAACTCAAGGCTTGACTTCAGCCAGATCATCCCGGGTGCTCAGGAATCTAATCGAGGAATTGATTTACTCCTGTTAAATGTAATATTAGTTTCTGCAGCTAACCGTTGTTTTCCGCGTGCAAATAACTCTCATTGTTGTCCATCTATCGTTCTCTGAAGTCATGGCAGGACTTCGCTTAGATCATCAAATTTTCCTAGGAATAGTTTTGAGAGACCTTTTTATTGACACCTGATAGAATATGTGTTTATGCAGTGCACAGAGGTTCCACAAAGGTTAAACATGTGATTACAGGTCATCTACAGCTCAATGAACTCAAGGCCTGACTTCAGCCATGCCATCCGGGGTACTCAGGAATCTATTCGAGGAATTTACTTACTCCTGTTCGGTGAAGTATTGGGATCTGGAGCTAAACGTAGTTTTCCGCGTGCAAATAGCTCTAATTGTAATCCATCTACAGTGCTTTGATGCCAAGGCATGACTTCGCTTAGGTCATCAAATTTTCCTAGGAATAGTTGTGAGGGTCCTTCTCATTGACACATGCTAAAATATGAGTTTTTGTAGTGCACAGAGGTTCAACATACGTAAAATATGTATGTGATTGCGCTTTATTAACAGTTCCATGAACTCAAGGCCTGACTTCAGTCAGGTCATCCCAGGTACTCAGAAATCTAGTTGAGGAATTAACTTACTCCTGTTCGGTGTAGTATTGGTTTTTGGAGCTAACCGCTGTTTTCTGCGTGCAAATAACTCTCAATGTAGTCAATCTACGGTCCTCTAAAATCAAGCCATGACTTCAATCAGATCATTCAAATTGTCTGCAGTTCGTTGACATAAAAACAATTGTACAAATTTTCAAGTACTGGTGCAATTAAGAGCGATAAAATCAATTGAAAATCTTCTGTGGTGATTTATTTGTGTAAGGACGGATACGGACAACCCATCGAGAGATTCAGAAAATATAAACTATAGTACAAGGGCAACACATGGTTTAAAGTTGTCTTCGATGACCTATGGGGTCAATAAGGGAATCACATCTCGTGTTTATTGTCATTTGAAAAAAAAAAAACCCATATTAATCCACCTAGTGGTGATAGTGCCTTTCTCGTCGAACATGTTCTCACAATCTTTCCGGCAACGTAAGTCAAAGTGTTTCTGAATCCGAATATTTTTATAGAGAAGCAAGCATTTTATCAGACATCTTTGAATTGACTTAAAACTTATTGATTGCACATAGTCCGACATTATGTTCAACATATAAGCAAGGCTGAAAAATATCAAACTTCTCAGTTGACTGCTTGAGCACTTTGTTGAGCACCTTCACTAACACTGGAGGCTGATCAATATCAAGACGATACTAACAAGCTAAGCTCTAACTCTTTACACAATCACAGATCACAATTTTTTCTGAATATTTGGGCTGTATCTTATTGACCGTTGAAAACAAGAGCGATAGGTAGTGAGTATAGTGCGACGTCTGTTTGTATGTGGGTTTAATTTGTAAGATTTTGTGCTCTTACACATATTTATCGCTTGCATTGGTTTTATTTACTTTCGTATTTCCGGCGAAGAAATAACGCTGGTTGTGCAACCCTACCGGTAGTCTGTAATGTGGTGTGAGCCTATTTTCTAGTTAACCGTTCCTCGGGTTATTCAAAAAGCCGTGATGTAATATGTTGCATGGTATATTTGGTTACTTTCGATGCGGTACCGGAACAGGTTCCGGAGCACACCGGGTCTCCCAAATATAGTCTGAGACTATTTCATTGCTAACCCTTCATTAGGTTACCCAAAAAGACACGATTTGATTTATCTCATGCATGGGTGGGTATAGTTCACTTTTACATTTGACCACTTCCAGTGGGACACCCAGAACTGGTTTCGGGACACTACCGGTTGTCTAAAATATGGTCTGAGGCTATGTTCTTACGAATCGATCATCGTGTATTCAAAAAAGCTGCTATTTGATGTACTGTCACACACTTATTTGTGCATTTCGCCAGTTCCGGCGAGACACTCGAAAGTGGTTCCGGTACACTACCGGTAGTCTTGAAGTGGCCTGAGACTTTTCTTGCTGACCGTTCTGCACGTCATCTAAAAAGCCGATATTTAATGCGCGGTGTGCATGCGTTTGGTTCCGTTCTACATTTGACCACTTCCGGCGGAGCACCTGGAACCGGTTTCGGCACAGTATTGTTTTTCCAAAGTGTGGTCTATGATTGTTTCTCTTGTTAACCGTTCATCAGGTTACCAAAACAGCTATTTATGGGGTTGGTTCTCCTTCACATTTGACCACTTCCGATGGGGCACCCTTAATCGGTGAGGAATACTACCGGTTGTTCCAAATATGGCTGGAAACTTTTTTTTTGCCAAATCAAGATACCTAAAAATCCGCGATTTGATTTGTCGCATGGGTTTGGTTCACTTTTTTGTTTGGCCATTTCCGGCGGGACACCCGGAACCGGTTCCGGATCACTACCGGTTCAGATACATATGGTCTGAGAATATTTTCCTGCTGACTGCTAATCAGGATATCAAAAAAGCCACTATTTGATATGTCGCATATATGGGTTTGGTTAACTTTGAAACTTGGCCACCTCTGACGGGACATCTGGAACCGGTTTCGGAACACTACTGGTTCCGATATGTTCTGAGAATGCTTTCTGCATACTGTTCATCAGGTTATCGAAAAAGCCGCGGTTTGATATGTCACATGCATGGATTTAGTTCAATTTTATATTTGGCCACTTCCGGCGGGACACCCGGAACCGGTTCCGAAACACAACCGGTTCAAATATGGTCTGAGAATATTTTCCTGCTTACATTTCATCAGGATGTCAAAAAAGCCACTATTTGATATGTCGCATGCATGGGTTTGGTTAACTTTTATACTTGGCCACCTCCAGCGGGAAATCTGGAACCGGTTCCAGAATACTACCGGTTCCGATATGGTCTGAGAATGTATTCCTTCTTACTGTTCCTCAGGGTATCGAAAAAAGCTGCGGTTTGATATGCCGCATGCATGGGTTTAGTTGCACTTTTATGATTGGCCATTTCCGGTGGGACACCCGGAACCGGCTCCGGGACACTACCGGTTCAGATATGGTCTGAGACCATTTTTCTGCTTACCGTTCATCTTGTTATTGAAAATGCCGTAGTTTGATGTGTCGCATGGATGGGTTTGTAGCGTTTTCATATCTGGCCCCTTCCTGGGGTACCGGTCCGGAACACCTAAATGGCCATAACTCCGGAACGGCTTGACCGATCCGAACCATTTTCAATAGGAAACAATGGGACCACATTCCGCGTCGAATGAACCATCGGTCATTAAAATCGGTTGAGGTTTAGTTCAAAAAAGTGATGTGACCTTTTTTGTACACAGACATACATACACACATACACACACACATACACACATACACATACATACACACATACAGACATTTGCTCAATTCGTCGAACTGAGTTGATTGGTATATGTGATTCGACCCTCCGAGCTTTCTATCAAAAAGTCGTTTTTGGAGTGAACATATAGCCTTTCCAGTACACTTAGTGTACGAGAAAGGCAAAAACGTAAATGTAGACTTGGATGATTCAGGAATATCCCAAGAACTCAAAGGAGCCCTATCGAAGAATCTCAAAATCGAACATGTAGCAACTTCAACTATCATTAGGCATCGGAATATGTAAACTCCCGTTGAAATACTTCGTTAAAAGAATGTTTTAGTGATGCAAATCGTACTTGGCCTTAATTTTACCCGATTTGACCTAGTGACCCACCGGCCTTACTCCGTCCAGAAGTCCAAGAAAATTTTGATTCCATGTATTTGCAAAACTAGGCTGTTGTGCGAGTTTGTATTCAAAATTTGGTCAAACTCTGCCGAGAAATGGGTTATTGTTGATGATTTGATTTTATTTCACAGTTTCACTGGGACAAACGGGTTAAACTGATAAATCGGATGCAGGCGCCATAGAAAAACAAGTTGGCAAATAGACTAACATTAACCGTTATGTGTCCGACATTTTTTTTGCTTTTTTCTACACCGTGGGCGCTGGGTACCCGGATACCCTGTCTGCGTCATAAGGGTTAAAGAGAGCCTCCAGTCTGATGTGGTATTCACATGGACATGTACAGAATAATATTGCAGAAATGTCTGGACGTTCGCTGACTTCCCAGACATTATATTCAGAAGCTGGCATTGTTGCCAAGACCAGGTAAACTTCCAGGAGACCCAGCATCCTATTGACCGAAATGCCCGCTGGATACTCTTGACAAACGTCTCGAGAAGATTGAAGATGAATTGCCCGTTTTCCGTGCAATTGGAACTTTCGGAAAGAAAAGTCCACAGTGGGTACAATCCAGACAGTCATTGCAAAAGCGTCGAAGCAGAAGAGTGTGAGTAAGCGGTACTGCGTCTGCCCAGTATTTAGTAGTTAAAGTTGTGAAGAATGCGTTTAACAGCTCCAGCTGGGAGGTCATTATTGTCACAGAACCGCTCAACACGAGGCTACCGACCAGCTGGTCCTAAAGCAAAGTTCTGAGCAGAGCAATGGTTTTGTGCAAGTTATGGTTTACGAGACAAATCAGGGTCAGAGATCTGTTAGAGTCTCGGCAGGAGTGCCACAGGGCTTAGCAGATTGTTAAGATTCGAATTACCCGGTAAAAGCAGAAAGGAGACCATTTCGAATGGGTGAACTTTAGAGTGGTCACTATTTCAAAATCCGCCTACAAAGTGCTATGCCAGATCATCTTCCGTCGCCTGTTACCTTAAACGATTGAATTCGAGGGAAGTTATCAAGCCAGCTTCATCGACGACCGGTCGACAATGGACCAGATCTTCAACGTTCGGCAAATCCTCCAACAGTACGATGAATACCAGATCCCAACACAGCACCTTTTCATCGCCTTCAAGGTGGCGTACGTCAGTATCGACCGCAGATAGCAATGGAAATCATGGACGAAAACGGGGGGAAGCTGGGAAGCTGACTCTATACTCTATACTATATGCTCAAAGCACAGTACTCCGTTAGCAAATTGTTAAAACTTGAACTACCCGAAGGAATCGTAATCATCGGATTCGTGGATGACGTCGTCGTCCTTCCGATCCTGGAATAAGATTGACGATCGATTGAATTCTAACAGCCACGTTGACTATGCTTGTCAAAAGATGGCAATCCAAGATCATGCTGAATATCAGAGGTAGAAGACGTAGCACGAGGCGTCTTCTGGCGGGTGTATCATCCTCGAAACTTCGGTATGGAGTTAACAAGCACGTTCCTGCGTATGGAAATACGTGAGGCCAGTATGTTCAGGAGGATACCAATGGAGGCAGTTTGCGTTTTAGCTGGGTTGATTTCTATATGCATCAATCTGACCGAGGTTGTAGATTGCTCTCAGGGAAGACGAAGGAGGATGGTCAGAGCAGAATTTCAGTCTGCTGCCGGTTTTCTTTTGGATCCAGTTCTAACCTGAGTGCGCAGTTTCTATTCGGCCATGACTGCTTCAGGGATTACCTGCATCGTTTTGGTTATGTTCCCTCGCCCTTTTGACCAGAGTGTATCAATGTGGAAAAAACAACGACGTCTTCGTCCCAGGTCCCAGGTACCAAGTACGAGAAAATTCGCATACCCCTATGTGGTATGACAGCTGACAAAGTTGTAGAAAAGACGTGTTGCGAAAAAGACGTATGGAACGTCGAACCCAAGATCATCGGGCCTTGATCACATTTGGCATGATCTACCGCTGGGGACTTGATCGATTAGTCCGAAACGTAGTACTTATTCTAGGTCGTTGGGGCGCTACGGAACCAGAAGTCTACCACCAAGCGGAATCACCGGAAAGAACTCGGGATGTAATGTAGTACCGGAATCGTAACCGTATGATCCTGCCCGGGAGAAAACGGTTGCGGAAAAAAATGTCCAAAAGAATTTTACTGACTCACAAACTAACATTCAGCAAATGGGA
>NC_085138.1:261244874-261265387 GCF_035046485.1 Aedes albopictus
GAGGCAGTTGCTACTGTCTTAGCCGAGAGATTACGTTGCTACATCGTTTATGGAGATGCGTGTGAGCTTAAAGCATGAAATAACATAGAAAATTTTACTGAAAATGTTAGGAAAACTTCTGCTGTGTGCAACATAGGTGTTCCATGTTCCAAAGCAGCAAACTAAGAAAAACGCGTTGCAAGTTTCAGCCTTGTTTCCTTCTCTACGGAGAAGTCTTAAAGGGCTGTCCATAAACCACGTCGTCACTTTTTGGGAGATTCCGATGAAGCCCCCCCCCCCCCCCCCCGCGTGGTCTTTTGTTCATACAAAACAATTGAAATTTGTATCGATCGTGTTCTTTACCCAACGCACACCCCCCCCCCCCCCAACATGGCCACGTGGTTTATGGATGGTCCCTTATAAACAAATAAAGTGCATTTATCATTGAACCATGTCGAATTTTTCAGCAACCATGTTGAATGTTGAATGTTGATGACATCCGGATTCCCGGAGCATGCCCAAGATTCACACAGAGATTCTTGGTATTTCTCCGGGAATATATTTTTTTTTTGGAATAGGTACATGAAGTATTATTAGGATTTTTGGAGCATATGTTTTGCATACGGGGGGTCGCGATAGAGCGAGCGAAATCACGAGGAGCCAAAACCATAGCCCGTCAGCGCTATTCAGCCCACGAGAAGGAAATAAAATGCTCATGTGGGCGGACAAAAAAAAAAACGTGGGTGAACTCCCTAGCCGACGAAGGCGAGATAACCGTAAACACCGGCGACATCCGTTTACTCTACGATGTTTCACGTTACCTTAGTGAAACAAAGATGGATGCTGCCCATTAGGATGTGTGCTGTTCCTCGTTGTAATCTATGAGATCCTGGTAGGTGCGATTGATCGTTGACCAAATTGTTGTGGCAGCCTATTACCATGGAGCCCCTAAATGACTTCGAACTAAGCTCGATGATCTTGCCAATCGCTCCTCAACGGCAGGTCTTACCATCAACATCAACAGGATCAAGGATGTAAATACGGTCAACTCTTTCAGCTTTACGGTAGCTGGACAAACAGTAGAGAATGTTGAAAGCTCCTAATATCTTGGCAGCCAAATGGCGATCGATGGTGACACCAAGATCGACAATATGTACACGAATCAAGAAGGCGAAAATTGCTTTTGCAAGTTTTAGAAATATATAAAAAAAAACCAAGATTAATCCACCTAGTGGTGGTTGTGCCTTTCTCGTCGAATATGTACTCATCTTTACGTCGACATTAGCTTATCCTAAGAACACTTATACGCTTAAGGGGCTGTCCATAAACCACGTGGTCATTTTTTTGGGACTTTTCAACCCCCCCCCCCCCCCCCCGCGTGGTCATTAGTCCATACAATTTTATTTATTTGTCCATACAAAATGGTCATTGGCCGAACCCCCCCCCCCACCCCCCTCATGACCACGTGGTTTATGGACAGCCCCTAATACGATTCATGTAAAATTTGACCTCCTTGTGAACCCAAATTGTGCACTGTAATTTTAGACGCAAAAAGAGAATAAAAAAAACTTTATTCAGTGTTGATGCGATCAAATCATAATTTTCCCATAACATGTTGATTCATCCTACATTATATTAACACCGCAGGAACTTGGAATGGTGTGATTTGATGAGATTACTTTGGTCTCGATATTGTTCTCTTGCATATATGAAGACTTTGATCATTTCTTCAAGATTAAAATTACCCAAAGTTTATCAGGCTATCAGAAAAGCAACAATTTGATTTATCGCTAACATTGGTTTTGTTCTCTTTCATAATTCCACTTTTTGATGTGCCGCATGCATGAGTTCGGTTCAATTTTACTTTTAACCATTTCCGGCGAACACCTGGAACCGATTCCATGACACTACTGGTTGTCCCAAATATTATCTATGGCTATTTTCTTGTCAACTGGTTATCAGGCTGTCTTAAAAACCATGAATTAATGTGTTGCACGAGGAGCATCCATTAAGTAGGTACAGTGTATCAAAAAATTGTCCGTACAGCAATTTTTTGGTCAAAATAATTTTTCATTCAAATGTTCATAACTTTTTTATATGTCAATCAAAAACGCTGAAATTTTGACCAAACATGAATCATATATTAAAGCTCCATTGGTAAAATTTTGAGCGAGATCGAATAAGTTTTCTGAAAGTTATAGAACTATAGATTTTTGAACACATTTTTAAAACATTATATCTCATTATGGTTTCGATGGAACTTTTTCAATTTTTTGTGTATTACAGCTCATATCTAAGGTTTTCATGTGCAGCTACTTTAAAGGTTTTATATTCACTATAAAAAATATGAAAAATGTGCTTATGTAGTCGACGATGTTTGAAAACTTACCTTATTTTGCACATATAATCTGCCAAACGTTTTCCACCAATAAAAGTGCCTAAACATACATAGGACCTACTCTTCATATGAAGTTTAGTAGGTTCTGTATAAAAATATTACATTAAGAGAGTTCAAAAACGTTGAAAACACTTGGCACTTTTATTGATCAAAATATGATAAATTTCCAAATGACACTCTGAACATATACAGATTTTTCATATTTTTTCTAGTGAATATAAAACCTCAAACGAAGCTGCATATGAAAGCCTTAGGTATGAGATGTATCACAAAAAAAAATGAAAAAGTTCCATCGAGTACATATTGAGATATAATGTTTTAAAAATGTGTTCAAAAATCTTATAAGTTTTACTTAAAGTTCTATAACTTTCAGGAAACTTGTTCGATCTCGCTCAAAATTTTACCAATGGAGCTTTAATATATGATTCATGTTTGGTCAAAATTTCAGCGTTTTTGATTGACGTATAAAAAAGTTATGAACATTTGAATGAAAAATTATTTTGACCAAAAAATTGCTGTACGGACAATTGTTTGATACACTGTATGTCACGCTGAAATTGGGTATTTTCGAAGCCAAAATCGGTTCCCGGAAAGGATCTGTTGTCCCAAATTTGATCTGAACCTATTTTCTCGATAATTGATTCTCTATTACATTTGAAATATTCCGGCGTGACAGGCGGAATCGGTTCCGTGGAACACTGATATGGTCTGAGACTTTTTTCTTGTCAACTGTACATCATGTTACCTAACAAGCCGTGATTTGAGGTGTCGCATGCATGGCTTTGGTTCACTTTCAGATTTGGCCACTTCTATCAGGACACCCGAAACCGGTTCCGGAATACTACCGATAGTCTCTAATAAAGGGTATTAGGTTCGTGAGTGCAAGCCTTTATATTCTTGCACCGCACATCGGCGGCGTTGTCTTTTTATTTCAAAACCACAGCAACAGTGATTCGGCATATGATCAAGACTGTGTGCGCGGTGCAAAACGAGATACCAGCATAGACTAATTTCAAGGCCTCGATGTACCAAAGAAAACCAATAAATTTTGTGTGTCCAGTCCGGTACCCAATAATATTCATAACCGTGTATTTTTTATGTGTAAATTTCCTTTCGTGTAAATTATATTTAGCGTGTTACACCGATCTGACAGGAAAAGGTCTAAAAATAAATTACGTAACGGGGTACCGAGGATAGTTCACAATCTGCCAACTTGACTGCGAAAAAAATGCGGCCATGACGCCGCTGATACCAGCGTGCACCAGCTCCAGCGGCACAGTGTGCAAAAAAGTGCTTACCTTCTCAGTTGCAAATTCATGATCTGATATACAATGTTGAATTCGGAATTACAAGAACACGAGAGGAGCTAGACGTTGATGTCAAAGAACGAATTGTAGAACGGAACAGAGGCCACAAATTTGCCTAAGAGAAAATTCAGAAAATTAAAAAACTAAGTTTTTTAACTAAACCAATAGATTCGAGGATCTTTTTTGGTAGAAAATGTAATAATCTTTCGAATGAGGGTTAAAAAGCTGCGTTAAGCTTGCCCATTTTCAAGTTATAGCCAGTTTGAGGCAAGCAAAGTCAAAAACATGTAAAGTTCAATTACTAGGTAACGGTTGAAATTTTGTTTTCACCATTTATGATTCTCTATCACACCTCAAAAAGTTTGCATTCACGAACCTAACACCCTGTATAGTCTGAACCTTTTTGCTTGCTAACGTTCGTAAGATTATCAAAAAAAAGCCGCGCTTTGCTGTGTCACATGTATAGGTTTGGTTCAATTTTATATTTGGCCGCTTTCGGAGGGACACCCGGAACTGATTCCGGCACTACCGGCAGTCCCTAATGTGGACTTAGCCTACTTCCTTGATAACCAGTCATCAGGTTATCGTAAAAACCGTTATTTGTTGATGATTCACCTGGGCTTGTTAGGGGAATATCTGTAAATAAAAAGGAAATCGCGTTAAGTACTGTTCCTTTGAATTCCACTAAGAATTTGCATCCTTTGACAGATACGTATTTCGACCTCAACTGTAACGTCGTCTTCAGTGTCTTGTACTTGACTCGACTCAAGTACAAGACACTGAAGACGACCTTACAGTTGAGGTCGAAATACGTATCTGTCAAAGGATGCAAATTCTTAGTGGAATTCAAAGGAACAGTACTTAACGCGAATTTGTCGTTATTTGTTGTATCGCATGCATGGGATTAGCTCTCTTTTATATTAGGCCATTTCCGGTGGGATACTCGGAAACGGTTTCGGAAATAGACCGGGTCAGGTATGGTATGAGACTATTTTCATGCTAACCGTTCATTAGGTTATCGAAAAAGCCGCTGTTTGATGTGTCGCATGCATGGGTTTGGTTCACTTTTATATAAGGCCATTTCCGGGGAGACACCCGGAACTGGTTGCGGAATACAACCGGCAGTCCTCAATGTGGTCTGAGCCTACTTCTTTAATAACCGGCCATCAGGTTATAGGAAAAGCCGTGATTTGATGTGTCGCATGCATGGGTTTTGATTCACTTTTATATTTGGCCACTTCCGTCGGGACCCTCGGAACCAGTTCCGGAACACTACCGGTTCAGATATGGTCTGATACTGTTTTCCTGCTAAACGTTCATCAGGTTTTCGAAAATGCCGCTGTTTGATGTGTCGCATGCATGGGTTTGGTTCTCTTTAATATTTGGCCACTTCCGGCTGGACATCCGGAACCGGTTCCGGAACACTTCTGGTTCAGATATGGTCTGATACAACTTTACTGCTAATCGTTCATCAGGTTACTGAAAATGCCGGTGTTTGATGTGTCGCATGAATGGGTTATGTTCAATTTTATATTTGATCACTTCAGCTGGGACACCCAGAACCGGTTCCGGATCATTTCCGGTTCAGATATGGTCTGAGACTATTTTCCTGCTTACTGTTCATTAGATAATAGCAAATGCCGTGGTTTCATGGGTCGCATGCATGGGTTTGTTGCATTTTCATGTCTGGCCCCTTCCAGGGGTACCGGTCCGGAACACCTAAATGGCCATAACTCCGGAACGGCTGGACCGATCCGAACCATTTTCAATAGGAAACAATGGGACCAGATTCCGCGTCGAATGAACCGTCGGTCATTAAAATCGGTTAAGGTTTACTGCCAAAAAGTGATGTGAGTTTTTTTGTACACACACATCCTCACACACACACATACACACACACACACACATACATACACACACACAGACATCACTTCAATTCGTCGAGCTGAGTCGATTGGTATATGTAACTCGACCCTCCGGGCCTTCTATCAAAAAGTCATTTTTGGAGTGAACATATAGCCTTAAGGAAATTTCCAGTACACTTAGTGTACGAGAAAGGCAAAACAACCAGATTGGTCAACGCATCAAAATCCAAACTTTCGACTCAACATGAAATCTGTGCTGCTGTACGCCAGTGAAACTTGGTGTGTATCAGTGGAGAACACTCAACAGCTGTAGGTATTCATCAATAGATTCCTGTGATATTATAACTCATGCATGGTGGCCTCACAATTGGATCTCCACCGTGGAGCTCCATCGTCGATGTCATCAAAAGCCGACAGCGACAAAAATTCGGGAGCGGAAGTGAAGGTGGGATGGTCACACTCTACGTAGGGGCGGAAACGAAATCTTCAAGCAAGCGTTATATTGGAACTCAGCAGTATATTGCAATAGAATCAGATCCAGAGGTCCATGGTGGCGCAGCCGCAACAACGAAATAAAACAAGTTGACAGAAATTTTATCTGGCCATAGGTTAAGGTGATGATTGGCTATCGCCCAGTATGGAGATCTTTCAATTCGGCCCTCTGCACCACCGTGAGTGTCCAGGATTGAAAATAAGTAATCTTTCGGTAGGAAAGATCTGTAAGAAGTACTTCCAGTGCTTTCTCAAAAAAAATCTCCTAAGGTTCTTTCAGAAATCGTGCATTTCTTCCAAAATGCTTCACGTATTTTTCTAAAAATACCTTCAGGATTTTTTTTATAAATCTTTCATGGTTCCCTTCAGAAAATCTATCACGGATTGTTACAGAAATCTTTACTAGGATTTTTTCAGTGATTATTCCAGGTTATCTTTCAGAAATTAATTCAATTAATCCACAACGTGAATCTTTGATGTGCACAGCGAATTTCCGGTTGCTGTAACATGATTATCCAGACTCTTGATTGCTTGTAAAAAAAACTCCAGGTTTCACGGCAAAAGTTTGCAGGAATATCTGAATTCTTTTGCAGATTTCATGCTGAAGATCTCAAAATTGCTCAGCGAAAGTTTTCAGGTTCCTGAGCTGCAAAGTGTTGGATTGCTTGAATTGAACCCCTGGATTTTTTCAATGAAAATTTTTAGATTATGAAATCGGTAATCTTTAGATTCCACGGCGGAAATCTGCAGATCCTTCGGTGGGAATTGCTTTTGCAATCTGTCAGATATAACCTTTAAGTGAATTCTCAATATGTTTTTTATACTTCAACTGCTCAACCTAATTTATAGCTCTTTTGTCCACTAGGGCACTGCATGAGCGATTCTAATTGGCAGCTGTACTTACACTTTGTACAGCGCCTAAATGTATTCTATTCTAATTCTACTATATCGAACTGGTTGCCGTTGCGCTGCTGTCACTTTTCTACCCTGTCAGAATTATGAGCACGAGGATGCTGATGTGTAGCTCTTGTTCCTTCTCCAGTCCGATTGGGGGCCCATTATGAGTTGCCGTTAACCGATATCCAAGTTTCCGGGTCCGTTAGAGCATATACCCAGAAGAGGGTCATGTGTCAGCTGCTCTCGGGGGAAAGAACAACTGACGAAAAACTACAAGTGCCGGTGCTGGGATCGAATTCATGATCATCCACTTATGAAGTGAACGTGTAGCCACTACGCTACAGGCCCCGGCTTCTCAATATCGTTACGTAGGGTTATCCTGTGGACTTCTCCGCAGTGATCCTCACTTCTGTCTGAGAATTCAATCATTTTGAACAATCTTTACCACGTGGTACCTTATCCAAATCGTTCAACTTTTTTGAATCCAGCTTTATAGTGCTACGAAACTAATGCAAACCCACGGTTGTTTCTCTCATCGACGAGGGAGCGAAGAGCCCACCAAGCACCAAACTACAACTTATCCCAAAAGACTGCACATAGTTTTCGTTTACTGCCATCTGGTTATATAAACAAAATCCAAAGAGCATACCATCGGAGCTTTCTACCTAGCTCTTCTGGAAGTCCAGAATTTGACAAAACAAAACGTTTTTTTTTTTTTTTTTTTTCTTCTAAACCATAGGGGGATAAATCTGCTCATCAGACACCCTAACAGGAAGGTTAGGGTAGTGTGGGGATGAGGCCGTCTTCTACAATGCCGGTAGAAGCCAGGACTACTCTCTCCTCGACCCACTAAAACACATTCCTATGGTCGCCAAACCCTACGTCTCTCCGGAACCACCAAGAAGGTATTGCTTCAGAGAGGGGCTAGTGCATATCGCACCCTCAAGGTTAGCTGCCGTAGCCTAGCAGCAACGAACATCGATGACTCGCACTGGAGAGTCCATCACGATAGCATGCTGGCGCTTAGCCAGTTTCCCGAGTGGTCCTCGCCACTCCCTTTGTCCTCGGAAGGCGGGCAGGGTCAACCCCGCCCGCGCCCTACTGCTGAGCGGACATCAAGAACTGATGCCCACGTGCAACCCGATCTGACCTGCCCGCAAAGGAAGGGTATCACTACCCTTCAGGCCCTATCAGATGCACCCGTAGGTTGCAGACAGCAGGATTTCACCTACCCCGACCCTTGCCGGGGACCCCTTTCCAACCGCGGGCTCAGATCCAACCCAGTAGACCGACGCCACGACAGCACCGCTACCGGGACTTCCTCTCCGCGGCCACTTAATCGCTGTAAGGGTCGATCTCGACCGCAGGGCACCGGTATGACCTACGAAGCCGACTTCGAACCCCTGAACCACCTCTTGTACTGCATCTGGACTAGCCATTCTCCGAGTCCACGCGCCACCTCCTTTGTAGCTCCCAGACGATATGGGTGATAGCCGTTGAAACGGCATTCCAGCTAATCTCATCCCTACACATTCTCTGGACCAAGTTGTCCGGAGTTGTGTCCTCCCCGCATGTGGCAAGCATGCGGTCACGCATTGTGCGAAAACGCGGGCACACGAACTAAACGTGTTCCGCCGTTTCCTCTAAACCATTGCACACTGGGCATTCGGGAGAATCCGCATGCCCGAAACGGTGTAGATACTGTCGGAAGCAACCATGACCTGTAAGGACCTGTGTCAGGTGGAATGAAATTTCCCCATGGCGCCTATTAATCCAACTATCTACCCTCGGTATCAACCTATGGGTCCACCTTCCTTTGGTGGAACTGTCCCACGCGCGCTGCCATTTGACCATAGAGGCCATCCTGACAGTTTTGCGTATGCCTCTTGTGCCGCGCATTTCGAAGCACTCCATATCCTCACTGATAAGAATGCTGATGGGCACCATACCAGTAATGACACAGAGAGCGTCGTGTGACACGGTACGGTACGCGCTTGCAACCCTCAGACACATAAGCCTGTAAGTACTTTCCAGCTTCCGTCGGTAGCATTCAGTACTTAGCGCGGTACCCCACGCCGGGCCGCCATACCTAAGTATGGACGTAGCAACACTAGCCAGAAGCTTACGCTTACTGGCGTACACCGCTGAGCTATTGGACATCATCCGGGACAGTGCCGCAATAGCTGTGGAGGCTCTTTTACAGGCATAATCGACGTGGCTACCGAAGGTAAGCTTATCGTCGATCATCACGCCCAAGTGCTTGACAGAGCGCTTCGACAGGATAGTGCACTCTCCTACACTGATCTCCGTCTGCTGCGCCGACTGCATGTTGTTCACAACCGTCACCTCGGTCTTGTGGTGAGCCAGCTCCAGTTTTCTGGACCGCATCCACGCCTCCACAACCTTGATCGAGTGGTCGGTAGTCAACTTCACCTCCTCGATCGTTTCACCGTAGACTTCGAGCGTAATATCGTCGGCAAATCCGACAATCACCACTCCCACTGGGTACTCTAACCTCAACACCTCGTCGTACATGACATTCCATAACACCGGACCCAGGATGGAACCTTGCGGGACTCCTGAGGTTATGTGAAAGCACTTCCGACCCACCTCCGTGTCGTATACTAGTACGCGATTCTGGAAGTAGCTTCCGAGAATCTTGTACAAGTACTCCGGTATCCCCAGACGCAAGAGCGCATCAGCAATAGCAGCCCAACTGGCGCTATTAAATGCATTCCTTACATCCAGAGTCACTACCCCGCAAAAGCGAATTCCCCTCCTCTTAGGCTCGAGTGCTTTCTCGGCGGTTTTTGTAACCGACAAGATAGCGTCTACGGTGGACCTCCCCTTCCGGAAGCCATACTGGTTGCTCGAGAGACCATTTACGCCCTCAGTGAACTTCAACATTCTATTGAGGATGATCTTTTCGAGCACCTTCCCCGCCGTGTCAATCAAGCATATTGGTCTATATGCCGACGGGTCTCCGGGTGGTTTCCCCGCCTTTGGCAATAGTACCAGGCTCTGCCTCTTCCAAGCTTCTGGGAAAACTCCCTCGTCCAGGCATTTCTGCATAGCAGACCTGAACATCTCGGGAGCTTCTGCAATAGCTACTTTTAAGGCCAGGTTCGGAACTCCGTCCGGACCTGGGGCCTTACCTACGCTAAGGGACTTAGCTATCCCCGCAAGTTCCACATCGGTGACCCTTTCCTCATCGCCAGCCCCAGTCCCCGGCTGTCCTACGAAAGGAGGCCAAGGACTAGGATCATGACGCGGAAAAAGTCCTCCAATGATCCCCTCCAACATCTCTGGAGATTGCTCTGTAGGAGCCATCACACCTCTCGTCTTGGCCATAACGATCCTGTAGGCATCACCCCACGGGGTCGTATTGGCACTCTGACAGAGACCCTCAAAGCAGGCCTTCTTGCTTGCTCTTATCTCGGTCTTAAGCGCGGCTTTTGCAGCGGCGAACACCACCCGCCGTTCGTTTCGCTCTTCCTCTGATCGTGCTCGCTGCATCCGCCGCCTAGCCCGTAGGCAGGCGCGGCGCAGGTCCCCAATCGCGTCGGTCCACCAGTAAGCCGGTGGCCTCCCATTTCTAGGGTGGACTCTCCTAGGCATGGTCGCATCACACGCACGTGAGAGCACCGCTACCAGCTCGTCGCCGTCTAAACCGAGTAAGTTTCGCTCACGGCGGAGCGCTTCCCTAAATACCTCTTCGTCGAAGTATGATGTCTTCCACCTACGAGGGCTTGGCCTTGGCCTAGCCGCCTCTTCTTCTATCCGCTGTCTGCTGTTGTTGTAGTCGATACTGTAGCGAACCGCCAGGTGGTCGCTGTGAGTGTAGCCATCATCTACTCTCCAGTTCGAACTACTTGTTAGGCCAGGACTACAAAAGGTCACGTCAATAATTGACTCCGCTCCGTTTCGACTATAGGTACTCTTGGTACCGACGTTAGCCAAGTCGACATCTAAGATGGCCAGTGTTTCTAGCAGGATCTGACCCCGCTGGTTCGTGAAACGGCTTCCCCATTCCACAGCCCAGGCATTAAAGTCACCCGCTATTACCACCGGCCTTCGCCCTGTTAGCACGGTCGTTAAGCGGTCCAGCATCTGCGTGAACCGCTCGATCGGCCACCGCGGAGGCGCATAACAGCTACAGAAGAAGACCCCGTTTACTTTGGCGACCACGAAGCCCTCATAGGTAGTAGACACCAACTCCTGCACGGGGTATTTACCCGTCGTCCATATCGCCGCCATTTTCCTGGTCCCATCCGAGGCCCAGTTGCCGTTGCCGGCGGGTACTCGGTATGGGTCCGAAATGATGGCGATATCCGTCTCCCACTCAGAAACCGCCTGACAAAGCAGTTGCTGAGCCGCATCACAGTGGTTCAGGTTCAGCTGCGTTACCTGCACTGTGATTTGTTGCTCACTGCGGCTTTCTTAAAGGCGGGGCACCCTGGACCACCCATCGCATGTCTGTTTTTCGAGGTTTTCCCGGTACAGATCATGCAGATGGGCGGACTCGTGCAGCTTTGGGCCTTATGACCTTCAGCGCCGCATCGCCTACACAGTTTGCGCCTGTCGGGGCCTTTGCAGTCCCACGACTTGTGTCCTGGTTCCAGACACCTGAAGCAAACCTCAGGTGGCTCGTGGAATGTCAGGTGACAAACACACCAGCCCACCTTAATACTCCCTACTTTAACGGATTTTTTAACATCCGCCACAGGTAGCTGAACCAGAGCTATCTGTGTCCCTGCTGGCCCCTTCCGCAGCCTGACGGCTGTGGCGGCCACCTGAACATCGCACTGTTGCCGCAGTGCCGTGACGAGCTCTTCCGCTTCGGTGATCTCGTCTAGGTCTTTGACCTTCAGAGTCGCCTCATGCGTAAGAGCCCTCACCTCCACTCCATCTCCAAGGACCTCTTCTGCCAGCCTCTTATAGGCGGCGCCCTTGTGATCCTTCTGGCGCTTAAGCTCCAGGATCATTTCGCCCGTACGAGTACGTCTGATACTGCGTACGTCGGCTCCCAGACCCTCGAGCTTGGCGTCGCACCTCATCGCCTTCAAGACGTCCGAGTATTTCGACTGTTCGGTCTTGATGAGGGGCTGTCCATAAACTACGTAGACTCTTAGGGGGGGACGGGGGGGTCTGGCAAAAGTCTACGCTCCATACAAATTTCGAAAATTTTGTATGAACAAAAGTCTACGAGGGGGGAGGGGGGGTTCTGAGATGGACGAAAAAAAGTCTACGTAGTTTATGGACAGCGCCTGACGATAGCGTCACCTTTTTCGCGCCTGGCACCTGCCTTCCTACGCCTTGGCTTGGCGACCTGCACTTCTACCTGCGGATTTCCCTTCTTCTTCCTCTTCCGCTCTACCTTTGTCCAAGGAGGGTCCTCTCCTTGGATCGCCCTGCTCTGCGGCTGCTGAGGGCCCACCATTGGTCGCAACCCCTTGTTCCCTTCATTCCGGGACGGGCCGGCCTTTTCAGGCCCACCCTTCCCAGCTTTCCGGGAACCCTGGCTGGGGTCCGACTTTCCAGCGTTACCACCGGCTTTCGGGGTTATTATACGCCTGGCCTTGCGGGCGCCGCCAGACAGCTCCTCACCTGACGGCTGCCTCGCCCGCTTCTGCGAATGCTTGTCGCGAGCATTCGCTTCCACTCTCTTCGGACAACAAAACGTTTATCTCATTCGGGGTGCATTACCGCTCAACGTAACCCATCCGACGGCGGCTTGGTGGTACTCAAGGGAACCGATGTTGAGCCTCTCCATCCGGACGGAAGTGAAAGCCAACCGATGTCGTCCTTATTCGATTGAAGCATCTACCATCATGTGGTGGTGGCCCTGATGGTGGTGGGTTCATCCGTCCATTCATTCCTATGCTGATGATGATGATGCTCCGGGAAGCAAACGACCGGAAAGGTTCTTCCTCGTTCGTCGTCGGTGTGTAACAAATGTGCAGCTATATTATAATCATGCGGACGACGGAATGGGACGAACTGAAGTGATGATACACTCTGGATCTGAATCCATCCTTGTTGGCATAAGAACGGACCATCCCAAGGGGGTGATAGACAATTTGACATTGTTTTGAGGCTTTACATAATTTGGCTTTTCGATAGAGTGTGTGTGCGTGTGTGTTCGTGTGTGTCTGTGCGGTATCCATTTCACAGACATTCTCTACGTCGATATGCTGAGGAAGAGAACTCGGAGAACTGAAGAACAGAAATTTCATCATCATAATCGTTAGTGCTGAGTGATGTTGCACCTCGGGACGAACCCCATCATCATCCCTGTCCGGATCGTTCAAATCAAGCCAATCGGAAAGATTGCTTTCTGCTCTCGTTCGTATCCTGATGGTGGTGTTGTTGTTGCAGGGGTTTGAAGGGAAAGGATAATCACCATTTTGCTGATTTCGGTTTGATCCCAATCTCAATAACAATTACGCAAGCAGCGTTCTACAACAAACGACGAAAAGAAAACTTCAAAATCTTGTTAGATCATCGAAACTGCACACCGCAATCAAATCCAATCGACATAAGTAGCATTCTAAAAAAAACACACTTGAAAGCAAAAACCGAATCAAACACGTGCCTTCCCAGAACAGGACGATTACGTTTTCACAATCCACCATCCGAAAAAAAAACGTCCTTAAAGAGATTACGCCAATTGGTGGTGCATATGGAAGAGGGCAATCCCATTTCATTCATGTCCTGATCCTGAACGAAGCGCCACCACAATAAAAGATCACAGAAGAGGGAAACCATACCCGTTCAAACCAGACTCAAACATCCCGAAACGAAGGAAAAGGTGTCAACCTTTCAAAGCAAGCCAAGGACTCATATTCCTTGTCGGGACACCTTTCACCTTTCTTCCCCTACCTTGTTTCTTCTGTATAGTTGCGATTACTCAACTCAAGGTGCTATACGGCAGCGACACGAGTCAATTCGGCTTCTTTCATATTTCTCCAGTTTTTTTATTTCTTGGGTGCGTAAAGGCGTCCACCTTGTTTTGATTCATGTCTCTATTTTGGGCAATAAATCGTTTATTCTCGACCCGGTTGGATGGATTTGAATAGGTTGAGCTCTCTTCCCTAGGTGCTTGCTCTACAGGACCGAAGGAGAGGAATTTTTCGAGCACGTGTGAATGGAATCTATTCGATATGCATCTCTACGAATGGGACGGAACGGTTGATGCTTCTGGAAAGGGGAAGAAAGATAATCGCATGCGAACACGTGTCGGGCCCGGTGCTGGGAATTATTCGAGCTTCCAATTGGTAAAGTTCTGACGAACGGAGCAACGTTTTGAATTTGATTGGTTGATTTGTGGAAGGAGAACCTAAAACCAATTAATGATAGTTTGAATTGTTGAAACTCTTGATGTTTATAAAGGTAAGATTTGAAACCTTTTGAAAAAGTCAGAAGTCACAGTAAATGAAAACTACTATTGACTGAAGATAATCATATGTATCACTACACCATTAATTTGAAGAACAATTTTCTATAGTAAAAGACACTTTAATATTCGATTCAATTGTTTGAAAATGTTGAGTGCACACCTTCCTAAATTTATCAGTCGTCACTTTGTGAATACTTGTTTACCACAAGATCCTTTGGAAATGTTCTCTATATTTTCTTCGGTATTTTGTTATACAATTTGTAAATAAATTTATTTGGGAATTCCTACGGTAATTAGTTTCAGAAATGTTTCAGTAACAGCTTTGAAAATTTAAGTGGGGATGGCTTCGAGAATTTCTTTGGTAATTCTTTTGATCCCCTTTGTAAATTTCTACAAAACATCTATCAGCACATCCTTTTTATAAGATTCATTGGAAAATGATTAGGAAACTGCCTGTACAATTGTTTTAGGAGTTGATGGGTACTTCTTTTTTCACGCAATTTTGTCAGCAAACTCTTCGAAAGTTGATATGAGAGTCTTTATTTTTTTTTCTAGGTTTTTGGGAATTTCTCAAGAATTTTTTTAATTGTTTCGGCAATTCTTTTGGTAGTTTTCTTTGCAATTATTGCTGGCCCGGAATTCACTCAGCGATCAATCCGTCAATCTCTTCGGGATTTTCTTTGGTAATGCCTTTAGTTAATACTTCAGCAACGTTTCTAGTAATTTTGTCGCAAATTTATTTGGAACTTTTTTCGGATTTTTTTTAAATTTTCTTGGCATTTTTTTGGGCATATTTACTGTAACTTTAAGAATTTCTACATCAATGTCTTTCGGAAATCCGTCGTTTGGAAATAAGGTACACCGGGGCAAGTTGAAACGGGTGGGGCAAGATGAAATGCGAAGTTTTGATATAGATTTCAATACAGTTTTGAAATTTATCCTTCGCTAAAAGATTGCTTGAATCAAAAACTATGTTTTTGGCGATCAAATTGTTAATCATCAATAGAAAACATCATGTTAACCCGCTGTTTCATCTTGCCCCACCCGTTTCAACTTGCCCCGGAGTACCTTATGAAATTTGGAAATTATTTTGTGAATGTCTTCGTAGATTTGTAGATTTTTTGAGAATGTCTTCGGCAATTACTCTGGAAATTGCTTTACATCTTTATTTGGGAACTTCATCAACAATTCCTTTAAAAGTTTTTCAGACATAGAATTGAGTTTTTTTTTCTCAACGATTTCTTTGAAAAAATATTCAGCCTTATTTTCAGATTTTTTTTGGAAATTCCTACGCTGATTCGTTTGAAAATTCTTTCAGAAATTGCCTCAGTAATTCCATTGGGGAGTCCTTCATCAACTCTCTTAAGTGTTTCTCCGGCATTTTCTTTAAAAAACAGTTTAGAAATAACTTTTAAATTCGTCGAGCAATTATTAACAAAAATCCCTTCCGAAATTCCTACATCATATTCTTCAGGAGCTCTCCCTGTTGTTTTTTCGCTCTTGCAGAAATTTCCAATGAAATTTCTTGGGCAAATCCTTTCCCCACGAATTTAACTCCCACGTTACGATAATTTCATTGAAATTTTCCTTCGACAATTTCTTTTTAAACAATTTGTTTAAAATTTTCCTTCGACAATTTCTTTGAACAGACTTAACAAAACTTACACCACTAGACAACAAACACGACAGGCATTACGAGCACCAGCGGATACGAATAAGAGGCATTTCTTGCGAAAAGGTTCATCACTCAGAGACGGGTACCCCATGGCGTGGTACGGTTATGCGCTTGGTGATGCTAACCGCACTTC
This sequence comes from Aedes albopictus, assembly GCF_035046485.1. Classification (NCBI taxonomy): domain Eukaryota; kingdom Metazoa; phylum Arthropoda; class Insecta; order Diptera; family Culicidae; genus Aedes; species Aedes albopictus. The sequence continues at coordinate 261,261,020 of NC_085138.1, forward strand.
CACGAGGCTCCACGTGACAGTCCCTATAATAATTCCTCACAGTACAGGATCTATGGCCAAGACCTCTGTAGATCCATCTCGCTTTGGCTTGATTTTAATCATTGGAACTTCAAATTCGACACGAATATGTGGTTTTATGGTTGGAAATCTGAAATGGCTGGTAGATTTACGAAAGGAATCCCCAAAAGATTTTGTGCAAGAATCCCTGAAGATTTCTTTTTTTTATGTTATCTCTAAAACAACTTCTCGAGGATGCTTGGGTGGAATTTTAAAAATAATATCTTAAAAAATTTATAATGGCATGGATTTCAAGAATTTCTGAATAAATTTCTAGAGGGATATCTTTAGAAGCTCCAGGAAAAACATCCCCGGAAGACTTTTTAAAAGTCATGGGAAATATTTTCAAAGGAGCTCCTGTGGATTTGTTTTTAAGAAATCCATGGAGCAAATGAAGCAACCCACGGAAGGTTTTGTCAAAGATTCTCTCAAACAATTCCGAAGTCATCTCCAGAAGAATTTCTGGAGAAATCTTTGGAGAAATTTTCGGTAATCTATTATAATCTATTTTTGTATAAATCCCAGGAGGAATGTTTTAAGGAACGTTTTCTAAAAGGAATTTCTGGAAGATTTTCGAAAGGAATCCCTTGAATATGTTGTGTAAGAATCCCTGTATTTTTTTATGGAATCTCTCGAACTTCTCGAGCATGCTGTGGTAAAACTTTTAAAAGAATATGTCAAATAATTTATATAGACATGGATTTCAATAATTTCCAAAGAAATTTCGAGAGGGATTTCTTTAGAACCTTCAGGAAAGAGCTCCCCGGAATATAGTTTGTAAATCATTGGAAAATTTTCCGAAGGTATTCCTTAGAATTTTTTTTAAGAAATCCATAGAGCAAATTAAGCTACCCACAGAAAGTTTTGTTAAAGAATCTCCCAAAAATGCTGAAGAAATCTTTAGAGGAATTTCTGTAGCAACCTTTGGAGAAATTTTTGGAAATCTTATTTTGAAGAATTTAATAAAGAATCCCTGGATAAATTTTTGAAGAAATTTTTGGAAGATTCTCTAAAAGAATTCCTTGGAGCATTTTAGAAAGGAATCTCTAGAATATGTAGTAGAAGAATTCCTGGATTTTTTATATAATTTCTGTAAGAAATTCTAAAGGATTTGGTATTTTTTTAAAGCAATCTAATAAATAAAGGTATGGATTTCAAAAAGAAGAAATTTCGGAAGGGGTTTTTTAAATAAGCTCCAGGAAAAAATCCTGAAGAATTCCTGAAAGACTTTCTAAAACTATCACTTGAAAGAATTTCGAAGGAATTCCGAAGGATTTTTGAAGCAATTAAAGATACCCACGGAATATTTTGTTAAAGAATCTCTCTAAAATGTTCTAAAGGAACCTCCTAAGGAATTCCTGGAGAAATGTCTGAAGATATTTTCCGAATGAGTTTCCGAAGATTTCCTAATGGAATACTTGGAAAACATATCTGGAGGGATATTTGAACTTTTTTTTTGGCGAAATCGCTGGAAAATCCTTAAAGCCATTCTGAAAGAATTTCTGAAGAAATCCATGTATTTTTAGGAATACTTTGAGGAATGCCTGGAGAAATCTGAAGAAGCATTTCTAAAAGAATATCTGATAGAAATTTCTGAAAAAATCTTGGAGGAATTTCAGAATCAATTCATGAAGGATGTTCTACTGAACAAAAATATGTGAAATTTCTCTCCAGAATTTCGCTAAAAGTTTTTTTTTATTCGTGAAAAAATCTGAAATTTCTGAAACATTCCGTGAAGAAATTTCCAGAAGTTATCATTGGCGGAAATTTCAATGGAAAGTTTAAAGAAATTTCGGAAATCTCACGGAAGAATTCCTGAAGGAATCTCTTAAAGAGTTTCTAAAGAAATCCATGAAAAATCTGAATAAACATCTAATGAACATTTCCAAAGCAATCCCTGCTAGACAGTCTGGAAAAAAAACCTCGAAGTTTAAAAAAAAATGAAGGAATTTCTGAAGAAATTCATGGAAGATTTTGTAAAATGTTTGGAGGAATCCTTTGAGGAATTTTTGAAGAAGTTCCTGATGAAATGCGTGATAGAATTCCTGGGAAATTACAGAAGCTCCCCTTGAATAAATTTGATAAGGAGTTTCTGGACGCATTTTTGGAGGGCTTTTTTGGAAGCTTTTCAGAAAAAAAGCACTGGAAGAATCTCCGAAGGAATTTATATATGACAACATTTCTGGAGAAATCTTAATAAGAATTACTGATAGAATTCCAGGAAAAGAATTCTGAAGAAGAAATTCATACAGGAAACTCAGATGCAAGCCACGTAAGATTTTCCAATTAAAAATGTGTGAAATTTCATGCGAGATTTTGTAAAAAAATCTTGATGAAATTTCTGGAGGAATCCCAGATAAAATGCGTGAAGGAATTCCTAGAAAAATTTCTGCAGGAATCCTTGAGGAAATTTCTGAGGAATCCATGGAGGAATATCTAAAGGGATTTTTGGAAGCTGCTTAGAAAATTTCCTGGAAGAATTTCATGATGAATCTTTGAAGCATTTTTAAGATAATCCATGAAGAAATTCTGATGGGCCTCTTGAAGAAATTTCCTAAGGAATCCTTGAAATCCTTGACTTTTTGGAAGCTATCCAGAAAAAAAACTCAGAAGAATTTCTGGAGGAACCCATAATTGATTTTTATGAGAATCCTTAAATAAATTTCTGGAGAAATCTCGGGAAAAATTTCTAAGAAAATCCATGGGAAGAATTTCTAAAAAAATCATACAGAAATTACAGATGCAATGTAAGATTTTCTTATACAAAAATGGCTTTAAATTTTGAACAAATTTTGAAGAAATTTGTGAATGCATCTTTGGGCAGATATTTTAAAAATAATTCGTGAATAAGTTTATTTGGCAAAATTTTTGGAAGAATCCGTGGAGAAATCTCCGAAGCAATCATGGCGGAATTTTTAATGGGAAGTTTGAACGATTTTCTGAACACCCACGGAAGACTTTCTGATGGAATATTTGAAGGGATTCCAAATGAAAACAATGAAAAAAATCCAAAATTCCAAATGAAAACAATGAAACAATTCTGAAGTAATACTTGAACGAACTACTTAAAAATCTTAAATGATTTTAAAAAGTCATGGAATATCTACAGAAATTCATGCAAGACTTAGTTTAAAAAAATCTTGGAGAAATGTCTGGAATAATCCCTAATGAAATATGTGAAGGAATTCCTGGAAAAAAAATCTGAAGGAATCCCTGAAGAAATTTCTGAAGAAGTCCATGGAGAAATTTATGAAGGGATTTTTGTAAGTTTCTCAGAAAATGCCCTGGAATAATTTCAGAATGAATCTTTGAAGCATTTTTAAAATAATCCCTGAAGAAATTTCTAGAAAATTGTTCCAAAAGAATTTATAAGAGAAATCCTGGTAGGATTTTCTTAAGATATTTATGGAATTTCTGGAGCAATCTATGTAAGATTTTGTAAGCATAGTTTTGAATGAAGGCTTTGACGATTTTCATGAAACGCCCGGAACTATTTCTGAAAAAATCCATGAAAAAAAAACTTCAATAAACATCATAACGAAGATGATGATGAAAAAGACTCGTGTCGAATTAAGTACGAGACACTGAAGAGGTCAAAATACGTATCTTACAAAGGATGCAAATCCTTAGTGGAACTAACCCGATATTCTTTTACTTATTAAGATGAACTTCTAAAGCAATCCCTGAGAGCATTTCAAAAATAATTTTTGAGGTATTTAATAAAATATGAAGGGAGTAATTTCTAAAAAAAATCATGCCAGATTTTGAAAAAAAAAACTTTGTGAAGTTTCTGAAGGAGTCCCATGAGGAACTTCTTATGAAGTTCGTGAATTTTTGGGAAAAAATTCGAAAGATTCCCTAAAGAAATTTTCTAATGAATTTCTGCAGGAATTTTTGGAAGCTTTTCAGGAAAACTCCTGGAAGAATTTCTGAACGAAACTCTGATGGATTTTTAAAAGAATTCCAGGAGAAATTTCTGAAAAAATAAGAATTTTTGGAATCATCTCTTGACGAATTTGAAAAGAATCCATTAATTAATTCCTGGGGAAATTTCTAGCAAACCCCAGGAATAAAATCTGTAGGAATCTCTCAGGGATTAAAAAAAAATATCCGTTGACATCTATCTGAGTACATATCAAGAAGAATTTCTAAAGCAAACGTTGGAAGAGTTACTAAAAGAAGTGGTGTAGGAATTGCCGAAAACTTCATGAAAGAATTCAAAATCAATCACCTAAAAAAATCGATGGAGCCCTTGCAGATCTCGAAAGAACGCATTTAGAAATTCTAGGAGGAATTTCCGGAGGAATCTTT
>NC_085138.1:261265410-261282056 GCF_035046485.1 Aedes albopictus
TTTCTTTGGATTGACGACAAGTGCAACCAACTACAAACATTTGTTCGCTTCTCCTTCAATCGTCTAGATTAGGCCTGTCTACTTTTCAAAAATGTTCTCTGATTCTTAGTCTAGCATTCTAGGTGTTTCTTGAGAATTTTCCCTAGGGATTCCCTTAGCAAATACTTCAACTATTACTTCAAAAAAAACAGGCTTCTAAAGAAAATCTTCCAAAAATTCTTGTGGAAATTTCTTCAAAAATTTTTCCAACATCCAAAGGTTCTTTGCAAAACTCTTTCAAAGGTTCATTCGGAAATTTTCTTCAGGGATTGCCTTTGGAAATCCTTTAGTGATTTCTTCATAAATTATCCCGGGGGGTTTCAGAATATCTTCCAAATATTCGTTCAGAAATTCCTTCGGAAATTTCTACCATAATTCCTTCAGGAACTCATTCTCGGATATGTTTTAAATGTGTCAAGGACGGAATCTTAAATTTTCTTCCTGAATTGCTGTAGAAATTCCTCCAGAAGTTCCTTCGGAAATGATACATTGGATTCCACCAAAAAATTCTCGAAGAATTATTCTATGAAATTCTTCTTCAGAAATTCTTTCAAAAAATCATCCGGGAATTTTCAAAAAGTGTTCCAAAAATTCCTTCGAGATTTTCTTTAAGGAATGCACCAGAAATTTCTACAGGATCTTGTTAATGGATTCTTTCATGGATTTGTTTTAGGATACATTACCAAATATTCTTCCGAAAGATTCTCAAAAATACTTCCATAGCTTCCTTGAGAAGTTCCAGTAGTACTTCCTCCAGAAATATGTAAAAAAAATATTAAAGAAAACCTAACCTGGAATACTTGAAATTCCTCAACGGATTAGAAAAGCGAGCAGTGAATTTATTCAAACAGTTTTTTTTTCAGAAAGGGCCATTTCTATGGATTTCTTCAGAAATTAGTATAATGATTCTTCAGATTTTTGTTAGAACAACATTCCACGGTTTCCTTAAGGATATTCAAGGATTCTTATAGAAGATGTTCCAGAATTGATTCACAAATTTCTTTTGAATTTCCTCCACATTTATTTTTCGAGCGATTCTCATAGGAAATCTCGAACGAATTTGAACGATTCTTTTAGTAAATCTTTAAGACAAGCACTCGACACTGAAGAACTCCGTAAGACTTATCTGTCCGAAGATAAGCAAAGTTGTGACATTAAAAAGAGATGCTATTCCTTTTCCTCTTCCATTTTGAAAGTTTCATTTTTAAGTTTTTCTTTTTCATAAGTGAAGTAATAGTGCAGTTTTTTTTTAAATTTTAACGAGCGATTCAAGTGACAATGTTTTTAGAACAAGAAAAAACTAACATAAATTTTCGTTCAGAAATTCTTCCAGGAGCTCCTTTAGAAATTCCTCTTAAAACTCTTTGAAATGCCAACGTATCCAACGAGTCATTCTTTCATAAAGTCTTGTACGGAATCCTTTTGGAATTTGTTTTAGGATTCCTCCAGAAATTTCAACAAAATCTCTTAAGAAAATCTTCTAGGGCCTGCTGCCAAAACCGCTGCATGGATATCGTTCGAAAACCCTCTGGGCATTGCTTCAGAAAGTCTTCTACGGATGTTTTCGAAAATTTCTCCGAGTGTTCTTTATTAAAATCTTTTATGAGTTTCTTCAGAAATTTCTATAATAATTGCTTCAAAAATGTCTTCACAGTTTCCTTCAAAAACTCTTACAGTGATTCTTCTAAGAAAAGCACTATTCCTTCGTAAATTCCCTACTAACAAAACTAGCTGCTTAAGTTCTCTTAAACTCTTACACGGCAAAAAAATTAACAGGATTTACAAATTCTTCCTGGCATTTCTTTAGGTAATCTCTAAGGATTGCTTATGGAACTCCTCTATAAATTCTTCCGGAAGTTTCCTTTCCGGAAGAATTTCTAGATTCCTTCAGAACTTGCTCTTGGGAATTTTTCAATAAATCCTTCATGGGTTTATTTAGAAAATATTCTTGAAGGTTTTTTTTTTCAGAAAATTCTCCCAGGATTTATTTACACATTCATCTATGTTGGAATTCGTACAGATATTTCTTCGTGAACTCCTCCAAGGACTACTTCAAGAATGGTTCAAGCAGGTATTGCTCAAGGACTTCCTCCAAAAATTCATACAGATTCTCACAGGAATTTCTCCGGATATTGTTCTTTGTATTTTATCAGAAAATAAGATTTCTCGCAAGCAAGCTTTTAGATTTTTTTCCTCGGACTATTAAAGGAATACAGTAAGAAATACCTGCAAAAAAATATTCCCTAGGAATTTCAACTAGAGTTTGAAGACTAGAGGAATTCTTCAACTAGAGACCTAGGAACCCAACCAACATACATGTTTAAACTTCAGAAAAGCACAAAAAGGGTCATCTGGCAACTGCAGCCTTGGTTCGAGCAACTTGCAGCACCACGGCCATTTGGCATAATGCCGTTTGGCATAATACGAAGAACAGCCTTCTAGGTAAGAATGTGCATAATTCTTGGCCACAGAGCCAAATGGACGTTATACCAGATGCCAAACGGCTTTATTCCAAATGGGGCAGAGTCCAATATTCAAACCTGTATATATCAGAATCCTGATGAAATAGAATGATGCAGCCTTCGGTATAGTTGTTCAGCAAGCTAAGAACTATCTGACAATTGAGTCTATGGTTCGCGATTGTTCCGCTAGATAGCACCAGTGTCAAAAATAATCGAAACTCACTAGCTCGGATACGATTAAATGATACCGTCTTCGGAAAAGTTGTTCAAATAGCTGAGCATTATCTGACAGTTGGGTCTTTGGTTTGGGATGCCGGCATAGTTTTTAAGTAAGCTACACCAAAAAATCGATTGAGGGTTTCAGCAAAATTTTGCTGATTTGTTCAGTAAACTCTGCTGATCACCAGTATCGTTTTGCTGAAATTCAGCAAACTTTGCTGAAAGTTCAACAAAAAAATTTGCTGGGCCATTCAGCTCGGCAAAGTTCAGCAAAATATTGCTGAAAGCGTTTGGTGTGTAAAAACAAAATTGGGTCTTTGGTACAATTGGTAGATTTTGTTAACAACCTAACTGAATGTATATAATTACTTCTTTTACCCTATTCCACCTTTTGAAACAATATCGTATCAGAAATTATTTTATGCATTGCAATTTTGCAATAGTTTCCAATTTAATATTTGTTATGCGGTTATCCATAAAATCCTCTAGGAGTTTTTTTCAGGAATTCCTCAAGAGATATTCTCAGGGATTCGCCGAGGATTGAATTCAGGGTTTTCACCAAACATTTCTCAAGGGATTGATCCACTTGAAAAGAGATTCCTCTAGATATTCTACGAAGGATTTCTGAAGGATTCAGTCAGGAGTTCCTCCAGGAATGCTCACCAGAAAACATCGATCCAGGAACTCTTGTAAGAATTACTCCAGGTATTCTTCCGGAGATTCTTTCAAGATTTTCACCAGAGATTCCTCCAGAAATCACCCAGGCATGCTTGTAAAATTTTCTGCTCAGGGATGCTACCTGGTACTCCTACAGGAATTTCCCTAAGAATTTGAACAGGACTTATTTATGCACTTATTCAGAAATTCCACAAAGAATTGTTCCAGGGATTCTCCATGAATTTCATCATGATTTTTGCCAAGGTCTTCAGGGTTTTCCAGATCTCTCTATGTATTTCTGAAGAGATTCCAACAGAAACTCCTCCTCACATTTTCCTCGATTCTCTATCCAAGTATCCTCTAGGGATTTCTCACAGGGCTTATTTATGAATTTCTCTTATAATTTCTCATTGTTTTTCGGGGAAAAAAAATACCAGAAATTCCTTCTGAAATTCCGCCAGGAATTTACCCAGGGGTTCCTCTAGAAATTTTTCCTGGCTTTTTCTCCATAGATTTTTCTGGAAATTCAAAAGGATTTATCCTGGTATTCCTCCAGGGATTCTTCAGAAAATTCCTTCGGAAATTCCTCCATAAATTCCTCTAAGGATCCCTTCAGGGAGTCCTCCCGAAATATATCCAGATATTGCGCATTGCATGAGCTGTATTGTTCAAATTAATGAGGGTGCATAGTATACCTTATAGTGTCTCAAATAAATTGAAACACTATTCTTAACTCTAGCTTTCCTACCAAATTCATTCGTCAACAGTCGCTGTCATTTTCACTTTCCGATGCTCATATGTATTTACTTGCAAAATATATTACCAAGCGCGCCAAACTTGCAACTTGATACAGCAGCAAACTAAAGTACTCCTCATCCATGAAACACTGCAAAATGCAACATTCTGCATGTCCTCCTGACAGTTTAGTGTTTCTTCGAACGACCCGTGCTGAACACGCATCCCCAGTATGTCGTTGGTCTTTGGCGAGTGGTTGCATTCCCAACCGTGGAAACCACTAGAATACTCAAGTACATTCTTGTGCCTCGTTCAAGTTGCAGTTGTCATCGTCGTCTTCGTCGTCGTCATCGTCACCATCGGTCGCTAAAATTTGCTGATGTTTGTTTTGCTTAGCTCAGCAGTATCACCCGAACAGACGACACCCAGGGCTTCCGGTACGGAAAATTACCTCCCGGCGGTGAGCGCGCGGAGCGGCGAATGGAAGTAGCCAAAGCGAGAATCTCAAATGACCGACATTTGCCAGTGCATCGGAGGAGGACTCCGGGACTGCTGTTGTTGGTTGAGCCAGCGGGATGATAGTTGTTATCACACTGTGTGTTGTGCATGCACACACGGCGGCGTATGTGTACTCTTGATGGGGATTTAATGTCTTCTTGACAATGTTATTAAAACAATTAAATCTCGCTTGTTGTCTTCGGTCGGTGTGGGTCTTCTTCGTTTGCTGAACGGTGTTTCCTAATTGGACTATGAATTTTCCATGCCACCATGACGTTGTAAACCGGAATCGATTAGAAATGTGGTGAAGAAGGGGGATGGGGACAGGATCGATTCGCGATGGGGGTGAGAAAACTACATTAATTCACCGCAAACCACGTACATGAGGCCTGTAATTATTTTCGTCTAGCCGACGGCGACGCCGACATTACCGATGGACGGACAACAACCGCCCCATCATCATTATTCGACATTGAGAGGGTGGCAGCCGAAGCGAATTACATTTTTTTTTTTCGAAACCAAGAGCAAGGATACACAGAAAAAAGTCAAGGAAAAATGGAATGTGTATTCTCGACTATCGAGGAGGGAAGTCAGTCGTCGGCGAACCAATGTTGTGTACTTCCGTCTAATTCACATTTCAGCAGCCTGGCGCCATCGTTGAGTTAGGGCAGGACTTGGGGCAGGCTGGTGTCCGGACCAGAGACAAAGAAACACGCCAGACAAATTTCACAGGAAATCGGCCGACTCACCGGGGAGCTAATATTGCGGTCGGAAGGTTTTTTGTGGCGTTTTCTGCCCCAAACAATATGAGAACGAAAGAGTTCTGGTGTAATTACGATCACTATCAAACACGGGGGTTATACTCTGCAATTATAGTGAAATCGCAGGACTTTGAGCAGATCAGACGGGCAAATAGGGTTTACTAATCATAAACGTGAATATTGTTCTAATTCATTGGAATCTGAGTGTTTAGCATCATCGTTTCGAGGATTAATTTTCTTGATTATTTCAAATGGGTTTACAGATCTATCACCATTATTTTATTAAATGTCCGTCCGCACCGTCCTTGAAGCAGACAAGCCAACCATAGCCAGCTTCTTTTCATATTTCGTGCCTAAACTTTCTAGCCTTGCTTCAACCATTGTAGTTGTTCTCTTTAGTGTTTGAAGTCGTAAAACTGTTCATTCTAACACAAAGAAAGCTTTTACTCCGCGAACAACACCAAACACCCACCGGCAGGATTTCCTTGATCCACCCAAAATCACTATCCTCCGCCGAATCCCACTCAATCTTTTCCGAAGGAACTCATAAACGGTTTATACTTCCGGAATGTCGGCATGTTTCGTAAATGAGCAAAAATTACCGAGCGCAATCTTCTGGTAGTAATTTACTCTCTCGCAACCACCGCCACCATCATCATAGTCCTCACTCATCAACGCGCATCGTCATCGTCGTCGTCGTCGTCGTCGTGGAAAACTTTTCGCCATAAACTGGAGCGAGCGCCAAAACGGCGACGACTCTAGAACCGAAAAAGCGCTTGCATCTGCTGTAGGCATTGGCGGAGCACTAGGATGATGGCCGGGGGCGACTACAGAACTTAATTTTCCACACTGACTGCTTCTTCCTGTTGCGCTGCTTAACCCAGCAGCTGTCTTCTTCGCCATGCAGCTGAGCTTGGGGTACAGACATCTAGTCGCCATTTTTATGACCACACTACTAGTGTGCTAGTCATTTCGAAAGCTTCCTGCTGGCACGGCTGGCTGCCTGCTTGCTTGCTTGCCTCAGTCGCAACGAAAGGCAACATTGTTCTACAGCTGCACCCCAAATGGATGTTTTATGTACACATCATTCTTGGCGTTGCTTGCTGGAGGTGATCTTTTTCCTTTTTTCCTGGTGTTTCGTCTCAACTGCGACAGTGCTTGATTCTCAGTTGGGTGTTTTCTGAGTATTTTCATGGTGATTACGTGAGTGAAGTTTTATCAATTAAATAATACTTGGAGGAATCTCTGAAAGAATTGCGGCAGCAATGTCTGAAAGAATCCGAATAGGAATTGCTGAAGAAATTCCTGAAGGATTTTTATACGAATTCCTTTACAAATTTTAGAAAAACATCATTGAAGAATTTCTGAAGGAATCCCTTCCGAACCTCTTGTAGGAATCTTTGAACGACTTAAGGAGATCTTCTGTAGGAAGCTCCAGGTAAATTTCAGAAGGAAACCCTGGAAGCATTACTACCTGGATTTCTTAGGGAATTTCTAAAAAAAATCTAGTAGAAATTTCTAAAGATATGTCTAAAAAAGTTCTTGAAGCAATCTATTTTATCTGAAAAAATCCAAGGGAAATTCCTGCACATTTTACGAAAAAATCCTGAGGAATTCCTGGAGGAACATTGGGACTAACTAATGAATATATTTTTTAAATATGATTATTTTTGGAAACGTGCCATGACAAAAGTCTAAAGGAATTCCTGTAAAGTTTTTTGGAAATGTTTCCGAAAGAAATTCTGAATGATATACTGTAAAAAGGGTGAATATTTTTTTGCAGGTACACCCGATGAAATTGATTGAGGAATTAAAAAAAGTTCATACTGGTCCAATTGTATATTATCGTACAATAATCTCTGTAGGAGTTACTCTGGCTGAAGAAATTCGTGGAAACATTCATAAGAAATTCCAAATGCAATTTCCGGGGACATTCCTGCAGGAATCGTTGGAAGAATTAGAAAAAGAATTTCTGGGAATATTTTTAAAAAGATTTTCTAAAAAAAATGTTGAAAAATTTTTTTTGCAATTATATGGCATAAGATTGAACTTTTCAATCACCGAAATTGTGCCGAAATGGCCTACTTTTCTTCACTAGTATAAAAGTGCCGAAAAGTAGTACTTTTCAGCACCTTTAAGGGTGCCGAAAAGTAGTACTTTTCGGCACTTTTGCAAGGGTACACTTTTCACAGATTTTTCCGAAATATTAATGACCTTCCAAGATTTTATATCGATTTGATGGCAGCTTCTATGTCTGCTTGGCAGACATAATCTGATTAGAAGTAATTCCAATTCTGATTTGGTCAGCCACACAGACGTGTAGAGTGAGAACCAGCAGTAGCAAACAACGCTCGTTTTTGACGCAACTCCGTGTACTTGTGATGCTTGTGAACACAGCCTACCTGATTGAAAAAAGGGTTTGTGCGCATGTACGCTTGCACGTGGTTTCTCTCTTGAGGCATGTGTGGCAGTCAGAAATGATCGTACTCAAGGGTATTTTTTATAATTGCAAAAAATGTTGTATGCAACTCGTTGCAAAACTCGATTTTTTCAGCACTCGTCGTATTTATCCAACTCGGCAAGCCTCGTTGGATAAATGTACGACTCGTGCTGAAAAAATCCTCATTTTGCAACTTGTTGCATAAATAACTATTGAAGGAAAGATTTTTTTTTTTGATAATTTCTTAAAGCAATATCTGAAGCAATCCCTGGAGGAATGTCTTGAAGTATCTCTTGAAAAAAATCTAAAACTTTAGCAGTAGGGATTTCCGAAAGAATGCTTGAAAGACTTTGTTAAGGAATTCTTGGAGTAATTTTTAAAAGAAAATGTGTACAATTTTCAGCAAGATTCCCTGAAAAAATGTCTTAAATATTCCATTGGGCAATTATATGCGAAAATAATTAAAAGTTTTCTACTTGAATCTTGGAGCAGCTTCTTGGGGATCTGTAGAAGAATTTCTAAACCAATCTTGGAGAATTTTCTGAAGGAATCCCTATAAGAAGTTCCGAGGTAAACTTTTGAAAAATATCTGATGAAGTTCTGAATTTCTGATGTCCATGGAAACTCTCCGAAAGAATCTCTGAAATGACTTTGGACAACCTGGAAAGTTTTTTTCTGAAGGAACCTTTGTAGAAATGTTTGAAATTATCTCTAAGTGAATTTCTGAAGGAAACTCTGGCGATATTTCTGATGCTATTATAGACGAAAGAGTAAAGTCTCTCTACACAAAAAAAAATCTATTTCCTTGAGAAACTTTTGAAGGAATTTCGTGGAACACTTTCTGAAACACAATACCTAGAAGACTTTGTAAAAAATCATGTATCAATTTAATCTAGAATGTCTTCCTTCTAGAGAAGTTCTTGGAGATATTTTTGAAGGGATTATTGCAACATTTTCCAGAAATCTGTGCGAGGAGTTTCTGAAAGAATCCCTGTAGCATTTATTCTGAGAAAATATAAAAAAAGAAAGCTTCTCCTGTTGGCACGGCTGTCGGCCTGTACCCCAAATAAGTGTTTTATGTACACCTCATTCTTGGCATTTTTTTTACTGGAGGTGATCTTCACGTTTTTTTTCTTCGAAATTTATATGGAGCGTAAACTTTGCTAAACCAAGGAAATCCTGTGAACAATTACAGGAAATATTCCTAAAGGAATTTCTGAATGAGTTTCACTAAAAATCTATGGAGTAAATCTTTCAAGTATGTCAGAGGGGGAACTTATAAAAGAAACTTAATATCAATTTCTGAAGAAATCCCCGGAGGATTACTTTCTCGCATCATTGAAAGATATTATGTAATAATCTTCGCAGGAACCTCCGAAGAAATTCATGAAGCCATCTCACTGGGAATAATCTATGGAATTTGTGGGAGATTCATCAAGAAATCTTTAGAAGAAATCCTGACAGAATTCCTGAAAGAACTCAAGGAAAAATTTCTAAAACAATCCTTCTAGAAATTCATTAGGAATGCTAAAGAGTAATATCTGAAGATTTCAAAAAAAAAACGTAAGGAAAATTTCCTGAATGAATCATTGGATAATTTTGATAAGAAATTCGTGGAGTAGTTTTGGAAAATTTTCAGAAATTCCATCAAAAGAAAAGTTAAAGTTTAAAGCTTTGTTACTGGAATCTTGGAGCAATTTCTTGGGGCATTTCTGGATAAATTTTTGAAGCAATTTTGGAGAATTTTCTTAAGGAATTTCTGAAAGAATTTCTAAGTGAAAAACTTCTGAGAGCATTTTCAAGGAGTTCTGATTTTCTGATTTTCTAAAGATATCACCTATCTCTTCGGTGACAACACATTGTGAAAAATCGATCGGAAGAATCTCTGTAAGGTGTAAGGCATTTCTACAGAAATCCTTTGAAAAAAAATGGGTTTCTCTGGAGGAATTTCTGAAGCGAAAAAATCTACTGAACTTTCTACAAAACATAGAGAAAGATTTGGAGTAATTTATGACACTTTTTTTTTAATAATTCCTAGAGAAATTTTTGAAGAAATTCGTGGAAGAATTTCTTAAAGCACACCCTGGAAAACTTTTTAAAGGAATCCATGTATTGATTTTGGAAATAACCCAAAGAAGATTTTTCTTGGGGAGTTTCTGGAGATATTTTTGAAGATTTCATAAGAACTTTTGAAATATACTGAAGATTTTTCTGAAAAATCCATGGAAGAATGTTTGATTATAACTAAGGAAGGTTTTTCAAAGAAAATATTAGATAAATGTCTAGAGGAATCTCTATAGGAATTTCCTACAAGAATCGCTTAAGCATGTTCTTAAGGTATCCCATGGAATGTTTTCTAATAAAATGCTAGGAGGAATTCATCAAGAAATCTGTAAAATCCGTGAAGAAGTTTAAAAAGAGATTTCTTTTCGATGAAGAAATTTTCCAAAAATCCTTGGAAGATTTTTTGAAAGAATCCATGAAGGAATTTTGTAAGAATTCATGAAGAAATTTCAAAAAGAATCCCTGGAAGAACTTCTAAATGAATTTCTGAAGATTTTTTGAAAAAAAAAGCCCTGGAAAATTTTCTTTTGGTATTTGTCTGCAAAAAAACTCTGGAGAATTTTTAAAACAAATCTGGACAAATTTCGGAAGAAATCTCTGGAGAAATTGCATATGGTATCTTAGGAATATTATTTTTTTTAAAGGAATTTCTGAAGGAATCCTTGGAAGCAGTCGAACTAACAGATAGTTCATGACACGTATGAGGGCGCAAACCTGATCGTACCTGTCAAGGTCAAAGTTCAAGGGAGATTTAAAAAAGTTTTAGGGGTCTCCAGTTAGCCTAGTGGCTAAGGCCAATCCGGAGACGGCGGGTTCGATTCCCGGAACGTCAGGAAAATTTTCTCGACTCCCTGGGCATAGTGTATCATTGTATTTGCCTCATAATATACAAATTCATGAAATGGCAGGCAAAGAAAGCACTTAATTAATAACTGTGAAAGTGCTCTAAGAACACTAAGTTGAAGAGAGGCAGTTCCAATGCGAACGTCGAGCCAGTCAAAAAAGAAGAAGAAGAAGGGGTCACAAGAAATGTCAAGAGAATACATGCTGAGGATGGGTCAAATGAACTTTACGGGCTGATAAAGAAAATGTTAGGATGGGTTGCGCTTTTTAATTTGTTATTCACTTTGCGTTTACTATACAATGAATTTCAAAAGATTCGCAAACATTACAGCAATGTGTTAATACTGGTAACGAATCAAATCTGTTACAGCTGTAGTGCTGCGATTCCAACGGATTCGAAAGCCACTACCAACCATCAGCCACACAGCCTAGACTGTGTGCGGTTTGGTCGATAAGTTCCTCCGCGGAGTCTTTTCTCCGTTGTTTCTGATTATGAAAGTTTTTTCCCCCGAACGAACGTCTTTTGATCGATCAAATAGTGTAACGCGTCATGGCTGCTGCTAACAAGGGCGCAATATGGTAGGCAGCAGCAGCAGCAATAAAGCACAAGGAAAAAAAATCCCGAAGCTTACAAGTTGACCTGGTTGCGTTTGTGGTGCCGCCATCGCCAACTGTGCCGCCTTGAAGTTTTACATCCTTTATCTATTGCCTGGTGAGTCCCCTTGCTCGCGCGTCCCCCGTTGAACCAGAGGCACGAGTTTCTTGTAGGCTCCAGCCATGCTGCTGGCTTGGCTCAGCTTACAGGACAAGAAACGATAAAATTAAAACTTTATTTCCTCAAATAACAATAAAATTTATTAATCTACTATTTTTGCCCTCTTGATGGGGCCCGGG
Organism: Aedes albopictus; assembly: GCF_035046485.1. Taxonomy (NCBI): domain Eukaryota; kingdom Metazoa; phylum Arthropoda; class Insecta; order Diptera; family Culicidae; genus Aedes; species Aedes albopictus. The sequence goes on from NC_085138.1 coordinate 261,277,023, forward strand.
GGTTCCGTTACAGGCCAACCAGCGCGATAGGCAGCAGGCTGATAGTGGAGAGAAGCCCTACGGTTCCTTTGTGAAGTGTATCACTGCAGTAGCGGCAGCAGCAGCATAAACAGTTTGCCACCCAAGGAGGAGTCATTTTTACAAGAATGTCAGTACAGCGGTTCCTGTGGTGACTTTCAGGGAAATTCCTTTGTCTTCCTAGTTCGAGATGGATGAAATTTCGGTTTGGAATTTCTTGGAATCGTCTAATCGATTTACCAGAATGGGAAGCATTCCTGGGGCTTTTCGGTTCATTATCTCCGATTAAATTTATTACAGTTTACAAATGGGACGACAAATGCTAGTACAAAATGGTTATCCGTAGATCGTCAAGATCAGTAAAAATTCGATAAATATGGCTTTGGAAAAATGCAATAGACGAAATCTAGGCAAACAGTGTTGCTCTTGTGTCACCAGATTCTATCTTATTTTAATATGTTAGCCATAGATTGACTTCAAGAGTGCGTATGAATCCGTGAAGAAAATTGAGGTTAAGTCCCACATGGTCATCCGGCGTAACAAATTGGGCTGATTGGTGTTTCTTCACGTATTTATCACATCTGGTATACAGACAAGGTGCCAACCTTGTCTTCGTTGTTAGACGGATTACCTCTCATGGTGTTGGAAGAGTTATTACATCCTGAACAGCAAGAAGTTTGAAAAAATAACACAGCGCAACATTTTTTTGTCTCAAGAGCAAACTTATGTGTCTCCGAAGGATTTTGGGCCACTGAATCCGAATCCGGGCTCAGATTTGCTCCAACACGTCACAATTTTTAGCTATACCTCAATTTATAGGGCAAAATATGCGATTTTGGGCTTTTTTGACTGCAAGCCACTAAGCATGGAAATATTTTTTTAAGCAATCAAAAGGTTAATTGATCAATTAACATCTAAATTAACGACTCATGCAAAATATTTCGTTTTACTTTATCAAATTTGATAGATTTAAGTGTTTATTGTGTAACGTCCAATCAGGAAAAGAGGTTGAGCCTCACAGAGCAACTACTTTTATACCTGTTCTACCGGAAGTACAATTAATCATCGATCTCAATATAATTATTCAATTTCAAGTTAGAGCAAACTTATCTAGATTATAGCACAACCAACGAGGGGTACAATCTATCCATTTAACACCTCCCTGCTTAAATTCAACCCTACACTATTACAAAGATCCAAACATCAGTCTTTCAGGTTTCCTACCTACTCTCTTACTTCTACGTAGCACTATCTCTTTCTCAGGTGATGCTCTCGGAGAATCAACACTAACACTTCTTCTTGATGTTCCTGGCTGAGTTCTCAATTGAGCTTTCTCTCTTCTCACAACTTTTGGGTATATATAATCATCTCGTTTCACCTCTCTCATTTTCAACTGATTTCTGCTGGCTAATCTCACAGCTCCATCAATTCCCACGTAGAACGTATTAGTACTGTTAATACCTACAACCTTGGCTTCGAGCCATGCTCTGGTATACCTAACCTCACTTCTGTACCATACTAAATCACCTACTTTAAACTTTGGTTCTACAATTCTCTCAGTTCGATCTCTCTTCTTTTCTACGTCCAAGTCGAATGTTACATTTTTCTTTACCTTATCTACTTTAGGTCCTAGCTTCTTATCCAGCTCAGTTTTGGGTACAAACGCAAAAACCTTGCTAGCAGGCGTAGCTTCAATTGCTTGACTATAATTATTACGGTAGCTAAACAAAAACACTTCAATAAGTTCAATCATCTTCATGTGGTTAAACTTCGGATCGACCAGTAGCTTTGTAATCCCACTTTTGGCTGTCTGAACAGCTCTTTCAGCAAGTCCATTGCATTCAGGAGAGTAAGCAGGGCTTTTCAACAACTCTATTCCCATCGATTTTGCGTACTTCGTAAAGGCGTTGCTAGTAAATGGTGGACCATTATCACTAACTATGGTATCACAAATTCCAAAAATTCTGAATACTGAGTTCAGCGCGTCAATCAATGCTTCCGCATCTGTCCTATTCATCATCCTGATGTCCATCCACTTGGAGTAAGCATCTATCAAGATCAGAAACGTCTTCCCTCCTAAGTGGAAAAAATCCAAATGAACCCGACCAAATGGACGAAGGGCTCTCGGCGATTCCGAGAACTTCTTTTTGACGGACCGTCCCATGCTGCTGCAAACCTCACACTGCCGAACAAACTCTTCGATTTCTTTGTCCAAGCCTTGCCAGAAGACAAACTTTCGAGCCGCCTGTTTCATGCGAATAACACCTAAATGGCATCCATGCAACAACTCTAGGGTACGTCTTCGACACGACTTTGGAACAATTACTCTCTCTGAGTACATCACGCAATTCTCATACAGCGACAAACAACTCTGATTAGAAAAATAGAATTTCAAATCCGCTGGGACTGCACTCTCTTTCCATCCATCTCTCACGCACCGGTAAAGCTCTCTCATTCTCGGGTCATCCTGAGTGGCTCGACCGATCATCTCTAGATCGAGAATCTCGGCTTCGTCTCCTAACCAACGCAGATCAGCAACATCTTCTATACCAGTTTCTCCCTGAACTGGCAACCTACTCAAAGCATCTGCATTCGAGACTTTCGAACCTGGCCGATACTCAATATCGAAATCAAAAATGGACATAGGTGGACATACTTCTGTAACCTCGTAACTGTTAACGACTGAATACCCTTTTTAAAATCGAAAATACTTGCCAACGGTTTATTGTCGGTGACCACTGTAAACCGTTTCCCATAAATGTATTTGAAAAACTTTGTCAGACCAAATACAACTGCAAGTGCTTCACGATGAAGATTCGGATAATTCCTCTCAGCCGCCGAAAGAGTACTCGACACATAGAACACTGGCTTCTCAATCTCTCCTACTTTATGACACAATACTGCCCCCACACCATTAGAACTCGCATCGCATACGATCACGATAGGTAACTCGGGGTTATACAACTCCAACAGATTGTGATTCAGCAGAAGCATTTTTCACTCACAGCTCTCTCACACTGCCCGTTCCATTCGAACCGAACATTCTTCTTCAGCAGCGCATAGAGTGGACTAAGCCTTACCGATAAATTCGGAACAAACTTTGAGTAGTAATTCATCATCCCCAGAAAAGATTTCAACTGCGAAACATCTCTTGGTTGTGGAGCCTCTACGATTGCTTTAACCTTCTCGTCAGATGGACTGAGACCTTTCTCCGACACCTTGTGCCCTAAATATCCTATCTCTTGCACTAAAAATTCGCTTTTGGAGAAATTCACCTTAAACTTGTGCTCTTGTAACCGATCAAGAACCGTGTACAACTTAGCAATCAAACCCTCAATGGTATCGCTCCCAATCAAAATATCGTCCAGATAGCTCTGAACTCCCTCGATGTCACCCAAAATCTCATCCATAATCCTCTGGAAAGTCGACGCTGCACTAGAAATACCAAAAGGCAATCTCGTATACGCATACAACCCTTTATGCGTGTTAATAACCAAAAACCTCTGTGACTCTTCGGAAATCTTTATCTGCATGTATGCCCCTTGCAGATCCAACTTGGCGAAATACTTATACCCACTCAGATTGGCAAACACATCGTTAATATTAGGTAGCGGATAATGCTCATTACAGATGACCTTGTTCACTGTCACTTTACAGTCCATACAAATTCTCACACTACCATCCGCTTTAGGAACCACAACAATTGGCGATGCCCAATCACTATGGCGCACCGGCTTTAGAATATTCTCGCGAACCAACCTATCCAACTCATGTGAGACCTTTTCTCTGAGCGAAAATGGCACCTCATACGGTCTATAAAACACTGGAGACGCATGGTCTCTCACACGAACACTGGCTTCAAAGCCCTCCACCGGCTGCTGTAAATTATCCGAGAAAAGCTCTCGGTACCTAGTATTCAATATCGCTAACAACTTACTCTTCTCTCGCTCACATTGTTGGTCACTCACAGATACATTCGCATTGGCAGTTTCACTCATTCGGTAATCAAAAAATCTTCTCCAGTTGGGGTACAACACATCTAACCAATCTCGACCCATTAGTGGACAGAATCTCTCACCATCTACGATGATTAGCGATAAAACAAAAGTTCGACCATGACCATGACCAGCTTTGTTCCACTACCGCTTTCCACTTTCACGAGCTTCGAACCGACCGGTTCTTCTTCTCTATGCTGCATCTCTATCGATCACTTCACTATGCACCCGTAGACTTTACGACACTCGCGACCACGTGCTTCGACTCACTACGACGATTCACTTCCACGCGTTTCCTGCAAACTTTTTGCGATTTTCTCGTCGCCACTGTTTATTGTGTAACGTCCAATCAGGAAAAGAGGCTGAGCCTCACAGAGCAACTACTTTTATACCTGTTCTACCGTACAATTAATCATCGATCTCAATATAATTATTCAATTTCAAGTTAGAGCAAACTTATCTAGATTATAGCACAACCAACGAGGGGTACAATCTATCCATTTAACATTAAGCATTTTATGTGAGTATGAAAACTTGCATGCAACTTTTGGTGGGTGACTTGTATGGGAAATATCATACCTAACATAAATCGCTTAAAACTATCAAAACCGATTTGGTAAAACGAAATATTAAGCATGAATCGTTAATTTAGATGTTAATTGACCAATTAACCTTTTGATTGAATAAAAAAAATATTTCCATGCTTAATAAATTGCAGTCAAAAAAGCCCAAAATCGCATATTTTGCCCTACAAATTGAGGTATAGCTCAAAATTGTGACGTGTTGGAGCAAATCTGAGCCCGGATTCGGATTCAGCGGCCCAAAATCCTTCGGAGACACATAAGTTTGCTCTTGAGACAGACCAAAATTTAATTTTTGTTACGCTGTGTAATTGATGCATGAATTGATAAAAAAAAGCTAATTTTGACTCTTGGTGATTATGTTGGAAGGGAATGGCGTTCAGTCTTTGGAGGAATAACTCAAAAACGGATTCCTCAACCTCAAGGTCAACAGGTGTATA
>NC_085138.1:261282079-261309569 GCF_035046485.1 Aedes albopictus
TTAATACGTTGCTGCGAAGGTGAATATTTAATTTATTTCTAGGCATTTTGAGTCTAATGCATATTGGTGAGAATGAAAATTCTTACAGGTGGAGGAATTTGCATCCCTCTAGAATTAAATACGAAACATACTTGAAGCGGTCAACATGTTTGCTTAAGTTTAATCAACATTTTATAATTACCTTGCCACATTCTCTCCTCTTCATTGCGTAACGTGGGGGTCACATTGACTTCCAACCTGCAGCAAATGCAGGCTCAGTAATGACAGAGGCGAGAGTACCATCGGTGTAGATGGAAAGATTTTGGAAGAGAAGATTGCAGCCCGAGTGATAATGTGCAGCATGGAACCCAACAGAGCGTGAAATGATACAAACAGCAGCGACAGACAGTAGCAAACCCACCTCTCAAAATCCCGCCTGGCAGAAGCGGAGCACGACAAAATTGAGCTGCTGTGCCGTTCGCAAGAAACACGAAAGTTCTACCATAAGCTCAACGGATTTCACAACGACCTCAAACCGAAAGGTTATTATTATTATTATTATTGGCTCTTTATTATGGGGATTTTCAGCCCGAGGCTGGTTCATCCCCGTATAGCCGAAAGGTTCTGGATAAAGATAGGAGCCTCGTTACGAGAGGGCGGGAAGTGATTGAAATGTGGAAGCAGCACTCCGATGAGCACCTGAACGGCCTGAAGAACGTAGGCTTGAAGGGCCAAGGTAAAGGAGGAAACGACTACGTCAGTGCTGCGGAGGGTAGGACGGTCTGTTACAGATTATTTCAAAAAATCTTCCATGGATCCATCCTAACTGGTGGGTCTCCAGTTAGCCTAGTGGTTAAGGCTATGGATCGCCAATCCGGAGACGGTGGGTTCGATTCCCGTTCCGGTCGGGAAAATTCCTTTAGGAAATCCACCAGCAGTTTCTTCAGAAACTCTTCTAAAATATATTTCGGAAATTTGTCAGAGTATTCGGCCAAAACTTCCCTCATTCTTTCAACAATCTTACAAGGCTTCATTTGAATTTTTTTTCAGGGATTTGTATAGAAAATGTTCTTATTCCACAAATTCCACATAAAATTCTTCCAAAGCATCTTCCATGATTTACCTCTGAAATTCTTCCATTTTTTCCAAAAAACTATCCATAAATTTGAGCAGAAAGACTTTTATTCAAAAATTTCTCTAGAGATTCCTTTAATAAAACTTTCAGTGATGCCTTCAAATTAAAGAAAACTAAAGTTTTTCAGTAAATGTTTCAAAAGTTTTTTTCAAAAACTTATACTGGGTTACTTTGGGAAATTCTTTCAAGGATTGCATCAGAAATTTCCACAGCAAATTCCAATTTTTCCGGAAATTCTACCAGGGATTCCTCTAGAAGTTTCACAAATAGTTGTGTAAGAAAGTTGTTTATGAGTTTCTGTTGAAATTCCTCCAGGGATATCTTAAGAAAATCATTCAAAGATCTGTCCAATTTTTATGGAACTTTTCCGAATAATCTTCGAAAATTCCTTTAAGCATTCTCTCTATCGATCTTCCCAGGATTTATTTCAAAACTTTCTCCGAGGTTTGCTTTAGAAACTGCTCCACGGATTTTTTTTTAAATCTGGAATTCTGTAGAATTTCCTTCAGCAACTCTTTTATTTTTTTAATGTGAGATCCATTCGGGAATTTTCTAAAGGAATTCCTAAAGAAACTCCCCCAGGGGCTCTTCACAAATTTTTTAAGAGATTCTTTCATAAAATCTCCCTTGGCAGTTACATTCGATTAAAATAATTCTATGATTCATTATAAAAATCTATCACGAGTTACTGAAACAATCTCCCACGAATTATTAAAAAAAAATCTTTTAGAGACTTCTTTGGAAACTCCTCGCAGAATAACTTTAAAACATCATCCAGCAAACCCTAAAGAAATTAGACCATATTTGTTTTCACAAAATCTTCAAGGCATTGCTTTAGACTTTAAAAGACACGGACAACGTCTTCAGCTTTCGGCTGTACAGACTGTTTTAAACTTAACATTAGACAACGGAGCATGCACCAGTGGAAACGGGGAAGAAACTATTCTCACGAAAAGTTTCAACGCCCGAAGCGGGAATCGAACCCTCACCCCATGGCATGGTTCGATTAAAGGCTTGGTGACACTAACCGCACGGCTACGAGGCTCCACAATTTAGAATGTACTTCAGAAATTTCTCCAAGAACTTCCTATCAGGTATCATCAGGTATCAGAAGGCCGGCTCCAGAGGCACGTTATCCTCCATTTGGGACATTTGTGCCATCGCCATACATACAGGGTGTTAGGTTTCTGAGTGCAAACTTTTTAAAGGGTGATAGAGGACCATAAATGGGGAAAAAAATTGTTCTACGCATATGGTCAAATCTCAACCGTTACGTAGTTATTGAACTTTCCATGTTTGTGACTCTCATTGCCTTAGCTGGCTATAACTTGAAAATGGTCAAACTTATCGCAATTTTTTTACCCTTATTCGAAAGATTATTGAATTTTCTATCAAATGGCATCTTTGAATCGTTTGGTTTAGTTAAATAACTAAGTTTTGTAGTGCAAACTAGCTCAAAATAGCGTGTTTTAATTTGTTTTTGTCAATTATCTTTGAAACATGCGTAATAAATTAAAATTCTTTCTTTGGCAAAGTTGTGTCTCCTGTTCCACTCTACAATTCGTTCTTTGACATGAAGCGTCTATCTCTTATTGTTTTCTTGCAATTTCGATTTAAACATCGCATTTCAGGTCAAAAATTTGCAACTGTCAAGGTAAGCACTTTTTTGGGCACTGTGCCGCACATTTAAATCAAAATTGCTAGAAAACAATAAGAGCTAGAAGTTTGGTGTCAAAGAACGAATTGTAGAGTTGAGCAGGGGCCACAACTTTGCCAAAGAAAGAATTTTAATTTATTACGCATGTTTCAAAGATAATTGACAAAAATAAATTAAAACACACTATTTTTAGCTGTTTTGCTCTAGAAAACTTAGTTAATTAACTAAACCAATCGATTCAAAGATGCACTTTTCTAGAAAATTCAATAATCTTTCGAATAAGGGTAAAAAAATTGCGATAAATTTGACCATTTTCAAGTTATAACCAGTTAAGACAATGAGAGTCAAAAACATGGGAAGTTCAATAACTACTTAACGGTTGAGATTTGACCATATGCGTAGAACAATTTTTTTCACCATTTAGGGGAGGAAGGGGTAACCCCGTCACCTTAAGCACTTGGATTTTTCAAAGTAAATGTAAGACGAAAATTGATATTTTCAGTACGCAGAATATTTGATTCACTAGTTTTTTATAAGACTTATGCGTTGGAATTGTCAAATTATGTTAATTCTGGCGAACAATACGCATAACACAACCATATTAAATATTGATGTTTTTAATTCAGTGCGGGTAAGACCGTCACCCTCATGGGGTAAGTCCGTCATATATATTTTTATATTGATATTTTTGAAGATTTCAATTTTAAAATATTTTCAATACATTTTTGAAGTGCAGTGATGGTTTACCAATCATTCTTCAGTCGATACTCTTGTAAAATTACAGGTCGGGGGGCGCAATTGGAATCCGCTTAATTGGAGACTAAGCCTATGGAATTTGGGCTTTTTGGGGTGTGGCCAATTATCCCGGGTGTGTTAAGAGATAGCGCAATACTTTCTTCGGCAAAGTTTTAGGGTTTGAAAAGATCTACCATTTAGAACTTTGGTTCATATGATTAGTTGGTAACTTGGCCGCCAGAGGCGCCACCAACAGTTTGATGCAAAATTGCACTACAGGAACCATATTAGGTTGTCAAGCAAACGTTACGATATGCGAAAGCTAAAGATCCTGATAATTAGAAATAGTGTCTTCGGAAAAAATATTGGATACGCTAATAACTTACAGATGATGAGTTAAAAAGTTCGAAATTCCTCCACTGGGCGGCGCTAGTGAGCATGTAAATTTTCCAAACCTCATATCTCAGAATCCAATTATTTGGTGTCTTCGGCAAAGTTGATCAGTATGACATAGACTTACATAAAACGGGACACGTGTTTCGGAATTCTGCCACTAGGCGGCGCTAGTGAATTTGCAATCGCTGAAAAACAATCCACAATTTATGCCCTCAGAAGGTCCAGAAGGAACAGGAAGAGTCCAAACAGGAGCTCCTGGAGAAATTCTAGTAGATTTAGTTGGATAAACCGTAGGAAATACTGAAAGAAGCCATAGAAAAAAACCCCGCAGGAATCCCAGGAGAAACCCATATGGGGTCGTCCATAAATGACGTAGCATTTTTTTGACGATTTTGACACCCCTTCCACCCCTCGTTGTCTATTTTCCAATACGTAATATGTACATAGCTAGTAGCATAATTCGAGACTCCAACTCACCCCCCCCTCCCCCCATAAAATGCTACGTCATTTATGGGCGACCCCTATAGAAATTTCCTAGGTTGGTCATCAGTTTGTAGTTGCGTGGCATCTAATAGAAATGCATAGCCAGTTCAACAAACATCTGGTGATCCGAAGAGCATGACGGTGTTACCCCCGCCGATGAGTGACGGGCTTACCCGAAAAGGCCACTTTTCTTAAATTACACCGTAATTTCTGAATAATTGTTGAAAATGACCATTCAATGAATCTTGGCACTAAAGAATAGTACAGAAGAGAATATATGATTGATGAAAGTTAATTTTTGCACTTTTTTTGTATTCCAGAAGCTAAATTCTACCGACGAAATATTACATCCGCCGTTGGTACTAGGACGCGTGCGTTTGTTTTGTTTATTTTCTTCGTGCTTGACAGGTAAATTTTGGTATCATTTGTCTCGAAAGAGTAAAAATGGTAAAAACAAATAAGGCGTGTGGCCAAAAAGCTACTAAATAACTGTTTTCTGGTAAAATCATTGGGGTGACGGGCTTACCCACCCTGACGGTGTTACCCGCTTTTCCCCTATGGTCCTTTATCACCCTTTAAAAAGTTTGCACTCACGAACCTAACACCCTGTATAAGCCTATTTCATCATTTACCTGAGGGAGAAGGGGACAAGGGATGGAATGGGATTAGGAAAGGGAAAGGTGATGAAATAGGAAGGGGTACCCTAGAAGAGGGAATGAACGCATAAGCGCAATGAGAGCTCATAGCTCATACCACAATGGGTTTATTAAGTGCCCTAAAAAGGACACTGTAAAACGCATAAGCGTAAAGAGAGCCTATAGCTCATTGGAGGTAGCTTGTGACATCATGCGACTTTCAATATGACATTGAAAGGCACGTCATCGAAAGCATCCTCAATATTCAAGAAATTACCGCCAAACCTACGTTTGAGCAAGTACTTTCTTGAAAACATATACAACTTTGTGTAAAAGAGTCACTGTGGACATCCCAAATTGGGAGGCATGTGAGTTCACATGAGTAGGCATGTCAGCTAGACGAACATCACAGATGTGATAATCGACAATGCGTTTCAAGCATTTCAGAAAGAACGAGGTAACCAGATAAATCTGAAACTCATTCCATCTTTATACAACGCACGCACCCTTTCGGAGTAAAACTACAAAGTAAATTCACGCCATGAAAATACCCCATAGAAAACTACAAGAGTTCAAAAAATGTTTGAAATTCTCAAATCCCTCTGCAGAAAAATAGGACAAACCCCCATTTCCTCCTGAAGATTTGAATTAAGCAGAGCTTTTTAGGGCCCACTAAGTCGATTATACAGCTATAATTCTCAAGCTAGAGATTCGTAACTATACAAAAGAATGGTTTATCCGAAGATATTTTGAACTTGAAGAGATCAGAGTTCCATTCAGGAATACCTCTTGCAGTCCGCACAGACCGCAGAGGACAAGCTTCTTTCAAAGCAATAGTTATGGTATACCACAATGGAGGGCGTTGTAGGTACAAAACCACAATGAAACTCTCTTGGAGTAGCAATAGAAGCGAGTTATCCACAAAATGTGGTCGCAGCCAATTAGTACAGGCTTCCTAGTTCGTTGAGCAGGGACGCCTGAATACGCAAATTTTGCGAAGGAACACTCAAAAGTGCAAAGAAGGTCAAATGGAGACTCCTCCTCTGACACATTCCAATCAGTCAACTCATCTTTTTTTTCCCTTTACTATTACTTTAGAGCTTTTAGTAGAACTTGTTACTTCAGACTCTAGTTTAATTTAAAAACACTTCACTAATACTTTACTTTTGCAAAAGAAAATAAAAAATGAATAACTCTTTTAAAGAAAAACTAGAAAGGACGAGCAAATTCCTTTTAATTCTACTACTGTGCTTATCTTCGGACAGATAGGCCTATTTCGTCTGTGACTTACAGACTTCTTCAGTGTCAAGTGCTCGACTGTCGAGCACTTGACACTGAAGAAGTCTGTAAGTCACAGACGAAATAGGCCTATCTGTCCGAAGATAAGCACAGTAGTAGAATTAAAAGGAATTTGCTCGTCCTTTCTAGTTTTTCTTTAAAAGAGTTATTCATTTTTTATTTTCTTTTGCAAAAGTAAAGTATTAGTGAAGTGTTTTTAAATTAAACTAGAGTCTGCAGTCAACTCATGACAAATTCTGCTCATGCAGAGATTGGTAAGGTGCAATTCTATGTTAAGTTATCCATGAACTGTACTACCTAAGTAATCCATCAAACTGAAGCATCTCAAATTAATGTTTGAGCTACTTCAGATGATGTGATAATAATCGCAGCAAAACTGCAAAATATCAACGAAAAATTGCTGAATACAAGAGCTTGCTTGAAGGCATCCATAAGGAAAGGTTGAAACATACTGTTAACGTTATTCTAAGATATAGCATGCTCGAGGCACGATACTTCATTTATAATGAAAGAAGCAAAACTGGGTTCACAAGGTAACCTATACAGAAGTTACCCTACGAAAATGAACTTTTTGAAGTAGAGCCACTTGGGCCACGCACGCTTTTTACGCTGAAAATTGATCTGAGGTTTCCTAGCCGTAGCCACTACCCAAACTAGACTGGATTACACTCTTCACAATCACAGCACCAAAAGGGAACATCAACGACAAACCAAATCGGTGTCAATTGATAAAACGCCAATGGCGAAAATGCATTAAGCGAAACCGTATAGGTAGTAATGTAAGCTAATTTACAACATTTGAATAATCCCGCCCTTATTTAGCCTCAAATTTGAGACATAAGAAGAGCAACTGATTATCTCGGAGAAACGCAAGGTCCACTGCACTATTGCTCCGGTTAGCGCAGTAAGGGCGTAATACTGTGGAGGACGCCCTAATTCTCCACAGGCTCCGTTTGTGGTTAGGTTTTTATTAGACCCCCCTAACCATTCATTCCTTGGCACGGTAAGCATTAAGCCGCATTACACCATGAATTAGGGGTCACCTGTTTAGTGGACTCTTACCACTGGATCAGGCGGTCCGTAGTGTTATTCTTAGCCAATTGAGACAACCACTACCGACACTACACAGCTATCTAGGCTGATCGGGAAAAGAAGTTAACATTGATGGCTAACTTCCGAACGAGCCCGAGCAGCCCTGAAACCCTAAAGAAATTAGGCCATATTTGTTTTCACAAAATCTTCAAGGCATTGCTTTAGACTTTAAAAGACACGGACAACGTCTTCAGCTTTCGGCTGTACAGACTGTTTTAAACTTAACATTAGACAACGGACAACGGAGCATGCACCAGTGGAAACGGGGAAGAAACTATTCTCACGAAAAGTTTCAACGCCCGAAGCGGGAATCGAACCCTCACCCCATGGCATGGTTCGATTAAAGGCTTGGTGACACTAACCACACGGCTACGAGGCTCCACAATTTAGAATGTACTTCAGAAATTTCTCCAAGAACTTCCTTAGAAAGTGTTGCACGGATAGCTTCCAAAAAAGTTCTATGGATTTTTTTATTACATTTTAGAATTTTAGAATTGCATAGATTGTTCCAGAAATTCATCTACAAATTTCTTCAGATTATTTTTGTAACAGAGGCTGGAGAAAGCATTCATCTATAAAACCTTCCAAACTTCCTTTCTCAAAAATACTCCATGTTTTTTTTTTAGAAAATGATTCACGGATACATAAAGAATCAGAAATTCAAAACTCTTTCAACATTTTCTCAAAACCACTCTAAATTTTTTTCCCCAAAGACTGTTTTAGAAATTCTACAATACACATTACAAATCACATTCTTTTAGATATTTCCCCAAGATTTCTCTTCCAATATATAAGGATTTCTTAAAAAAAACTTGAAAATTCTAAAAATTCCTTCGTAAATTTATCAACAGCTTCTTTTAGAGATTCTTATAAGGATTCTTACGGAAAGGCTGCAAAAATTCACACATAAATTTCATCAGAAAATCCGCCGGGTATTTCTCTATGTATTATCGCAGAAATTCCTCCTGGATTTCCTCGAAGCGTACCTCTTGGTATTGATTTAAAAAATATAGAATTTTAATTAGGGGTTTTCTTTCAAAAAATATGTAAATAAATTTTGATAAGTATTCCACCAGGAATTTCCAGCTGTTTTTTCAGGTATTCCTCCTAAAAGTTCTTCAGAAAATCCATTTATGGATTCTCAAAATATTTCATTTTTTTCAGAAATTCTTACAAAAATTTATGTTGAATTTTCTTCAGATTTTTTTTTAACCTCTCTTAAATTTTTTCAGCGATACTTTCGGAAATATCTTTAGGACTACTTCAATATTCAAAGAATAACTTCAGAAATATCAGCAGAGATGTCTTCAAAAGTTGTTTGCATGGATTTTTTCAGAAGTTGTTCCAGCTGATTCTTCAGAAATCTCGAAGCGGTTCCTTCAGAGATTCCTCCTGGAATTCCTTCATGGGAATGTAGTACCAGTGAAGAGCGCTGAAATCGAGGAACCTTAAATAACTAGCTTTGATTTCACCAGGATGGCACTGGAAATAATTTATCACACATAATCTTCCGAAGCATTACAATGACCTATTTATGAAATTTGCTACAAATTTTAGAATTCAATCAGCTTAGTACATGCCAAGATACCGTAAGGCATCCACCAAAAATATCCGGAAAATATTACAATTCACGGTGAGGAAGCCATAAGAAATCTTGAATGAAGTTTGTTGGAAAGCTTTGAGGAAAAGTCTGGCGAATGGGCATCCGCCAAAAATGTTGGCATTGCTACATAGGTGATCTGTAAAAAAATACGGCCAGAAAATAACCCCGTATACTTCGCTCATCTCGATCATCGACGAAGCGAGTGATATTTATAAAAAAAATGAAGTCAGAAAGGGAAGTATGATATAAAGGTAAATATATAAAACTAAGTATGTCTTGAGGTATGCCTTGGCGCTATTATGGGTGCTCCACAAAACAATTTATTGATCTGAAGTGATGCACGTGTCAAAAGGCTGAAAACCTCTGCATTATAAGTCATCATAATACATACAAACTGCAAGTTGTAAACTAAATGGATATTAAGAACTTTACCATTGAAAGATGTGCATAAAATCGAAGAATATAAAATCGAGGCTCTAGGTATATAATTGAGGGTCCACTAAATCGAGATATACCTGTATACAGAAGCAAATGACCGACCTCATCAGATCCCGCTTATGAAGTTTGTGCTCTTGATAATTCCGGCAGCGTCATGCGAAATAAAATAGCTTGAGCTTAAGCTTAACATTGTTTAACCCCCGTGGATGCTACTCCAGTATCGTCAGACCAGCTGCACTCACACAAGGAATCAATGAGATATCTTCTGTGTATGAGCGTTGGTGATCTTCTATTTTTAGGCGACAATGGTGCCTGACACGTGGTCAATGTGGGGAAGGGGAAGGAAGTGATGATTGCAATCGTTTGTATCCACAACAGACCGAATATACCCATGCGAATGTCGGAGTGTTGGTGGGGTAATAGTTGGCAGAGGGTTCACACATTGATGCGTGGACGTCAGTCGTAAGGTGAATAGCGTGTTTATTACTCTGAAGATAAAGCGGAAAAGTTCGCTTGATTGCATAACTTACAGGCGTTATATGATAGGATGACACTGTGCTGTGAAAATTGGAAGGAAGGGAAGCGGCTTCTTCAACCCGTTTCTGTTTTAGCGATGGATATGAACATGTGCATATACTCACATGAGTAGGAAGAAGGAATAGTGAAAGATACAAAGTAGGAAGAAAGGAACGGGCCAGGGATTGAACCCAGGACCACTAGACCACCAAGCCCGTCTAAAACGCCATGCGGAATGGAATAGAAGTCAAACTGGATTCTTATTAGGTTATTGCTTTTGCCGACATTCTCAAATGTCCCATTGCTGATCGAACCTAATTCACCGAAAGAAAAGGGGCTCTAGCCTTCCCTGCTAAAATATATAATAAAATTGCCTAAGAAGTTCCAAAAATAGCTATGTATTAAAGTGCACAGTAATGCTGAAATCGTACTACTCCAACTTGAACATTACCTTCATTCAAGGTCTATCAACTTGTTGAATTTAAATATTTAACAACTTTGACACTTATATCACCTCACTCCATCCCACAGTGTGACCTTCCAAAAAGCCAGCTTGTTTCCAACAGCAGCGCAATGTTCCTGCGTGCCTGTGTGGGTAGTTCCTTACGAGCGGTAAGGAAATGACCCAGGCGCTGAATCGTGAAATATCGCAATACCCACGCTTTTCTCGCGTGTTCCTTAATTTACTCACCGTCGTCGTCGTCGTCACCGCCATTCCAATATTGTTGCGACACGCCGAAACGACGGACAAGAAGATCCACGTTCCTCCGCGCTGCCGAGTCGTTTTCAAAAGCGATCAAACAGAGAAACAGTGAGACAAAATAAAATAATTCAGGAAATTCACCAGCAGAAAATCCCTCTGGTATGGGTCTTTTTCAATATAAATACAGCATCAACAACGACGCGAAGACGTCTGAAGAAGTCGTAGGCAGTAGGTTAGCCGGCTTTTTGGTCGTTGCGTCGTTTCCGTCGCGGGCTGTAGTCCGACGGCACTCGGAGTGGCCAAGTCTGCGTCTGGTACTGCTGCTGTCTGCAATAAAACATTTCCGCAGACGGTGTGATAATGAAGCGATGTAATTCTTTTCTGTGCGCTGTTTTTCGCTTCGCCACATTTCGGAATGACTCCGGCCGGCGGCGGGCGATATCTCAGCGCAGTGCATCGCCAACTCGGTGGACTACATTTCCACCGAACGAACCAGCCAAGCCAGCCAGATCAGAACCAAAGAGTGCAGCGCAACTCTCGAAAAGTTGCAAGACCGACCGACGAAAAAAAACCGGTTCTACCGGCTTTCCTGGTCTCCCTTACCCAGTCTGTGTCTATCTCGGTGGTGCTCCCATTCCTCAACCGCAGAGCCCAACGAGCCCAGCCACCGAGAGTGGTAGCAGGCAGGGCAGGGCGCATATTCTCGGCTTAGTTTTGGACTGGTTTTTAGCATTCTGCTTTGGAAGCCCTGCGACAACGACGACGTCGACTACGGCGGCGGCAATACACGGTATTCCACTCCACAGTGATTCGGCAAAGTAACGGCGTTTCCTATGTACAGTGTGCCAATTGGAATAGGGGTATGGTGTAAAACGCACCACTTACTTCAGCAGGAAGACTTTGATTCGAGTACAGCTCGGAGCTGTGCACCTTCTCTCTACGTAACTCCTTCCTAAGTACTGCCATACGAAAATTTGAACTCTACAAATGTTCCAGTCAGCCATTCGGGCGCTCGAGCGCCGTAAACTATGCATTCGTTAAGAGCTGTTCTGACCCGATGTAATGAGAATATCACTTCATCCGCGTCGAAATCGGTGGTGCGTTTTGTTCATCAAATCTTATTTGAACCCAAATTTTCAGAAGTTCATAAATAGGAAGTCGCAGTTCACCTCGATCCCCTTATACCCAGTTCCCAACATTCCCCGCTTACCGGCGACAATTCGCGCACTGACTGGTCGTCGGTTCGACCGTAACCCTTTTTTGGAAAGCAGGGAAAGCACTGCGCGAGCAACGCTAGCCAGCAGAACAGGCCTTCCCTAGAGAGACAAAATGAGAAAGGGTACACGGCGTAGAGAATGCCGTACCGGACCGGTATCGATGAAGCCCGCAGAAAGCACACGCTGATTAATGGGTCAGATAATTTTTTAGCATTGTAGAACACATCGCACCGCTGGCTGCGCTACTTGTAGCCGTAGGACGAATATAAATGAGAGCCTACTCCTGGCCAGAAATAGTCACCGGCCGCGACCGGTCCCGGCGGCTGCCGACGGCAGAACCACTCTAACTACATGCTGGATCGGGACAGGTGTCAGCCATCGCGTCCCGGTTCCGTCGGTTGCTCGTATGAGTCATTATCATGTTCGTTCGTATAATTGCGACCGTCCGGCGACTGGTGGTGAAAGGGAGTGCGCCCAGCTCCGTGTCCGTCGTCGTCGTCGACAGAAGGCCATCTTCAAAGGGGTCAAAGTTCGGATGTCAGGTTGTCTCTTTGTCTTTTCGGGCGGGTTGTGCTTATAACGCGAGGTGCATTTTGTCACGGTGGTGGACCCGACGGCGTAGACGCCCGGAAGGATTGTTTGGCTAGGATCAAGTGGTTTCGTCCGGGGTGAACCAGCAAGGAGGCGAGGGTCTCTAAGAAGATTAATGTGGGAACGTTTGACTTGTGCGTTTTAAACTCATTGGAATGTGCGAGGTAGATTCATTTGGAAGGGATTTCCGACTGTGATTACAGGTGTAGATGTGAATATTAAGCTCGTTATTGCTAAAGTTGAATATGTAGTCATAGTTATATCCTTAGCCGTGCCAGAGATCCTACATATCCAAAATGGTTCTGTTCATTAGCAGCACGTCGTAACACTTCCTGAAAATATGGATTTGAGTGGAATTATGAAGTTTTGTTGTAATCCTTCGACACATGCAATGCCTATCCCGCGATTCCTCGTCCCAGTTTACAAAACTAACTGGATAGTGCACCCATTTTTTAAGTTATTCATTAACGGCAAAACGAAGAATGGCTTAATAATTCCTACTTCTATTTCACTATCGGACAATAACTCCGCAAAAGACAATTCGGTAGATATGTATCTAATAGAGAACCATTTCCGCAAGTAAAAGAAAACAGCAATCTGAACTCATTTCGATGCGAAATTACGTGGGAAACCGTTATTGTTACCGAGCCGGTCCCCGTTAAGATAGCTACTATTTAGAAGTAAAAGAGCGCTAGTAGTGCTCACACAAGCACGTCGGACGACAACGTTCACAAAAGAGACGAGTCATCACCGAATCAGCTAGATAGCGCCAGCCGCAACCAAGCCAACCAACCGGACAGACGAACGGAACACGGACCGGCAACGAAATACGAATATTGCGAATTAAGATTGGCCCATAAAATGTGAACCAGAAAAATAAAAAAGATATGCTATCAAGTCGCGCAGTCGAGTTGGACTCGGATTCGGAGCCAAACGGGCAGCGCGGCGCTAGCATCTTCAAGGCCACCCGGTTGACATGACATTATACAAGAAAACTGCGACCGCGCGCGGTTCACGCGGACTTTGGGGACAGATTCGGAAGCACGGTTTGTGTCTTGCGGGTTTGAATCTTTACTCCTACGTTAGAGGGCAGTTCAAGCAATCTGGGTTGGACAATTTCTTGTTTTTCTTTCGCATTTGATAAGCTGTGGCAACGCAATGGTCAGTTATCATTTTTATACCTTTTTGCTTTCTTTCTTTCTGAAAGTTTTCACCAGAACTTTAACTGGTCCTTAATTCCGACTAACAGTTTTTAATTTCAAGAATTCAATAATTCATCGAGGGCTGACATTCTCGTAGGCGAATGTTTCGGAGGAACTTGAGATAAAAAAGTCTGAGTGTAATCAATGAAACAATAGCAAATTCTAAATATCTAACTTCATTTCCTAAAAGTTGTTTCTTATCCTTGGTTTAGAAAATCACCTCTAGGAATATTTAGAAATAAAGCTATGATTCCCTTTCGACTTTTCGATGCCATGCTTAACAATAAGAGAATTCATTTAATGCGTTTAGTAGCACTCCCATACAGGATCAATAAAGCTCTATTCGTACAATTATGGGAAAGCTGCATCAACTCCTAAAAATCATAAGGCAACAAATCTTCAGCAGCAGTTTATCAAGGATCTACGACAAAACTTCCATCAGGAGATTTACCAGAAGTTCAATCGCAACCAGTGCTGTGCAACTTCATGATGATTAATGTCTAACGGCATTTACTACGAATTTCACTTCAAATGATGAACGCCGATCATCGAAACCGCGACAAACCACGCCAAAGCAAATCAAGCTTTCCCTTGTTCATGACAATAGCATCAAGAACATCCAACCAACGCGATCGTCTCTACATCTTGAAACGTACAATGAAGCACAAAGCTACATGACTGCATGAATTTTCCTTCTAAGCCTTGCATTCATATTCAGATGGGATGCCATATTGGTGTTTGGTGCGTCGTGCACTAATACTTAACGTATTGGCCGTCATTCGGGCCAAACTTAATGACGGTTTTTAAAGCTTTAGTGTTATTATTTCTGCGTAGTCTTAAAAAATGCTGTTTCATAACTTCGATCACCATATTTTTAAAGAATTTAAGCCATAAAATTGCTTTCAATAAGTTTTTCTTTGAAATGTTTTCCAAAAGTATTTTTTTTATCTGTCATGTCTAGGCTAGTTCATCTCGGGATCTACGCTCTAACCTTCCGAAGGAAAAACTCATATTTTGTGAGTGTGTCGAGAGCGGGATTCAATCCCAGGTCCTCGGTGTGATAGTCACGTGCTTCAACAATCACACCAGTTCCGCTCCGCACCAAAAGTATTATACAAAATATAAATAGAACTTGTACCGACTTTTCGAACCCTCTAAGCAGAATACCCTCTTCGAATGATTGTAATCAGTTTCGAACCTTTTAATTCCGCCCTAAGGGTCCATATAGCCGAGGCGGTAAACGCTCGGGTATTCAGCATGACCATGCTGAGGGTGACGGGTTCGATTCCCGGTCGGTCCAGGATCTTTTCGTAAAGGAAATTTCCTTGACTTCCTTGGGCATAGAGTATCTTCGTGCCTGCCACACGATATACGCATGCAAAATGGTCATTGGCAGAGGAAGCTCTCAGTTAATAAGTGTGGAAGGGTCATAGAACACTAAGCTGAGAAGCAGGCTTTGTCCCAATAAGGACGTTACGCCAAGAAGAGAGAGAGAAAAATCCGCCCTAATTAGGACGAAATTAAAAGGTACAAATATAAATAGAAGTTTATTCCACACTACTAGCATATTCTGAACGTAACTATGATGGGAGTCCAACCTAAATTAACCCTAAAAGGGATACCTGGGGTCCATTGGACCCCAGGCGCCTTTCAGAGCTCGTCTTTGATGGAACACACTCAGCAAGGTGACGAAACTGAGGCCATGAAGGTATCCCTCTTAGGGTTAATATCGCTGATAATTCCTCTATGAACGGTTAAAATAGTCTCCGTGTACTACACTCCACGGCACATTCTCTGAGCAGTAAAGTTTTACTGGAGATTTCTACAGGGGTGGATTTAAGAGGCATTACCCCGGGTCCCCACATTTCAGGAGTCCCACAAAATCTCAATAATAAATATAAATAAAAAAGTGAAACAAGCAAAAAAGTAGTGCAACAACTGCTGATTTAATTTTTATCATAAGAACATCAATCTACTGTGTAGAGTGGTAAGATGTATGTGATATGTTGTGGTTTTTATTGGAAAACTGCAGTCATCTCTCCAGCTACTTATGTAACTTTAAACATCCTCCTTCCAAAACTTGTTAAAATATTGACATAATACCTTTGCCTTTATTCTGTAGAAATTTCAAAACTCTTTATCTTACAAATAGGTATTTTGATTTTTTTTTTTCAAAAAGTTCTTAAAGGAATAGCAAGAATATTCATGTTTTTTTGACGGAAATTGTCAGTAATATTCTGAAGACTTTTCTACTACTGATTGCGTACTTTTATAAACTCTCGGTTCAAATTTCTTTAGGAAAATATGGCTCAGTTCTTGGCAAATATTTTTCCTGAACAAGGGATATAGCTTATGGATGAACCTAGACAAAATCTGTGGGTTTCTTGAGGACATTGTTGAAGAAATTTCATGGTGAAATCCTAACGGATTTTAAGAAAATTCTTGCAGTTCTCGAATTCTTGAAATTTTTCTAGAGGCTATGCAATGAACTCAAACTTAATCAAGTAAATCTTTCAACACTTGCACTATCGGTAGATGCATAAATGTCTCATGTGCGTACGCGCACATAGATGGAGGTGAGCATTCTCAACACTGCAATGAGCTCAAAAAAGTTGAATCTTGTCCAAATTTGAAGCGTTTCACCACGCGCGGCTGTTATCAATCGCCAGGCATATGTATTTTCTACAAGTTCTTCCAGAATATTTTCCAAAGTTGTCGGACCTTTTTATTAGTTCATTTTTATTTTTATTTTTATTTTTTTTTTTGCGTTGGAACGGCTATCTTAGACTTAATTTACTGAGGAATTATTTTATTCTATCCAACGTTTCGGCCGTTTCAACGCAATAACATCCAGTTCCAGTCGAAAAATTCAAAATAAATTTATTTATTTCTTTATACAGCCTTTGGAATGACTTCTTTCAAAATAAATAAATAACCCTCATTGAAAAATTTACTAAAAATATTGTAACTCTCTTGTAAGAGTGTGTATAATCAAAAATACATGCCAGAACTTTTCTTAATAGGCTCCTGAAAAATGAATGTGGCGTAATCTTCGAAAAATTAAAAAAAAACCGAAGGGGAATTATGGGAATATTTCTCTAGAGATATTTTTTTTTTTAATTTTTCACAAAGCTAAGGGTAGAATTTCAATTCAAATTTAACACTTATATTTCACAAAAACCTTAAATAGATGAAGGAATTTCTGGAGAAACTATTCCGATTCATGAATTTCTTTGTGAAATTTCTTCGAAAATTACACAAAAAATCCTAGTTTAAATTTTAGAAAACTCAAAAACTAGTTTCTTATGAAATTCATGGATGAAATATAAACAGGATCCTGCAGGAATTCATTGGCAAATTATTTGTTGAATTCTTTAAAAAAATCTCTGAGCTCAATGAACGAAAACAGTTGAAGTATATTGGGAAAATGTTTGATGATGTTTCAGAAAATCCAGAATCTTTTTTTATCTGTATTAATGACATTTTTGGTCCTAGGCTAGTTCGTCTCGGGACGCATGCTTTGCTTCCCTTCGGAAGGCCGGCAGTGGGAATCGATCCCAGGTCCTCAGCGTGATAGTCACGTGGTTTAACAATTACACCAGGTCCGCTCCACCAGAATATTTATTGAAGAAATCATATAAAAACTAAACTTATTTCAGTGTGAATTCCTGAAAAAGTTCATATCCGATTGAAGGACTCTTATGAAGTCTTTGAAAAAACTCCTACCGATATACTGGAAGAACTTTTGGGCACGTTTTTTTTAAAAATGAGTAAGTTGTTGAGGGTAGATAAAAAGTATGGGATTTCAAAAGTGAAAATTCAGTGCTTAAACACTTAATTTTGAACACCGAGTCCTGTAAATGTTAGAACAGCTTAATTGATTGCTATCATTTTGTTCATTGTATTAATTATTGAAGCTCTGAGCCTCAGTAAAATCTATTATCGAAACTACGGAACAGTGCTGGTATTCGAATTTCTTCAAATATATATCGAACAGGCAATCAGTATTGCATGTGTAGCAAAAGAAAACGTTGTTTTTTTAGTTAAAATTTTAAATCAGAACTTATAAATCTCACTAACAAAAACTACAAAAACAAAAAAAAAGGAAAAAATAGCGCTTGTTAGCTTTGTTTTCGATAGGGCGAAAATGGGAGCACTTAGCCTAAGACTGTATCCGTCCCCTAGTTGTGGTCTACAGAGGACAGTAGACTGCAATGGCAGCAAAACCTGTTAGCATAGCTAACAGCTGGCTTTCGCTGTCAAAGAACGAAAATCGACCAACATCTGATCAACAAGGGTGTTAACCGTTATGTGTCCGACAAACTTTTTGCTTTTTTCTACACCGTGCTTTTTAAATGGGCGCTGGGTACCCGGGTACCATGTCGGCCACATAAGGGTTAAACTCATACTGTCCAAGCTGGTTTTTTTTATTTTTTTATTCCTGTTCGGGTTTGTCACTGCGACCAGTTTTTAGATCTATTGTGACATTACCCGTATCCTTAGTGTAGTGCATGTCGCATTACTCAATTGCCATTGAGGGGCAATAAAGTATCGATTTTGATACAGTTTTTGTTTTGTTTCCTTAGAAAACAAAACAAGAGTACTGATATTGGCCATGCATCGGAAATCTAGCATCACCCTTGTTTTACTGCTAAATTCTCCCCAGTAGGAAGTTTAGGACTCGGGTTTTAACATTAGCAGCAATATCATTCCAATAATGGGACATGTGTTCAGTAATAAGGATTCTAGTATGTTCCTTGCGTACTAGCACTTTCCAGTCTTCGAAGAGTTAGTACATACATGGATCCCTAACCCAATTTGATTTCCTTTGCATTGAGTTTAGCCTCAGATGGTGAGGTTTTTAACTATATGCAGAGTAAAGTTGGTAAACTCAGTTTTATTCAAAAACTGGAAGTCTCCAAAACACCAGTAGTAAGGACTAAATACTATAATTCCTTGAATTACCAGAACACATATTCCAAAATTGAAAATTAGGACGACACTAGATTTCAGTTTGGTAGATCTATCACCGCAACGCAACCCAAAAAGGCGATCTACCCACGCTACGGGCTCCGTTAAAGATCGAGCATCTTTTAAACCCCCTCAACCATTCATCCCTCAGCACGGGTCGCCTGACACCTTGGATTGGGGTTACCTGTTTGGTGGACTTTTACCCCCGGAACAGGTGGTCCGTAGTGCTATTCTAAGCCGGCAGCTACACGGGCCAAGCTGGTTATTCTTCCGCTAACTTTGCGCTTTGATTTCCAAAGCAATAAGCAAAAACATCCATGGTCGCGTGTCTATGACACACACTTTATACTGGGAGCAGTTTGGCCAATAACGAAAAAGTACGCTTATCACAACCGTAATCACACTTTCAAAAGGAATCTCTGTGGTAATATCCTCATGGATTCCTCTTTAATATCCCAAGTAGAATCACTGGTGAATATCTTTGTTAAATATTTGAAGGAATCCCTAGAAGAGTTCCTGGAGAAATATTCCGATGGATTATATGACGATGCCCTACTGTAATTTTTGAAGGAATCTCCTAAGTGATTTCTGTAAAAGCCCCTAGAAGAGATTCCGGATAAACCCCTTGAGTCATTTCTGAAGGAATCAATATTAAAATCTTCAAAGAAATTCTTAGAGGCGTCCCGGGAGGAATTTCTAGATAAATCTCTGAACTAATTTTTAGAAAAATCTTTTTTTTTTCATTTTAATCGCTGAGGAAATCCCTGTAAGGCATCCTTTGAGATTTTTTTAAGGAATCACTAGAGAAATGCTCGGAGAAATCACTGGATCCGTGGTGGAATTGGGGAAAACAAACGCTAGATTAATTCCTGAATACACCCACGGAGTAATTCTAGGTTGGATTATTGAAGAAATCGATAACGAAATCATTGGATACGTCCTCAGTGGAGTTCTATTGAACATTCCTGGATAAAAAAATACTCCAGAAATACAAGGAAGAATTTTCGGAAAAGTTCCATCACAAGTTCTTGAAAAAATCCCAACAAAACTGCTAGAGGTATCACTGGCAGAAATCGTCGGAATATAAAATCCGAAGGAATTTCCGATGAAATTCTTGAAGCAACACCATCTAAACTTCCCGGAAGAATTTTTGGATTATTTGCAGCACGAACTGCTGGAAACATCGCAGATGAATTCTGGAAGAAATTTTAAAAGAAATTGTTGAAAGAACCCCTCGGAAAATCTCTTGATAAATAGCTGGAAAAATCCACGAATTAATTCTAGGCGAAATTATTGAAGAAACCCTTACAGACATTTCTGGATACATTCGTAGAGGAGTTCCTCTAGATATTTTTGGAAAAATTCCTGCAGCAATACCGAACAGTTTCTGAACGAATCCCAACAAAAACTTCTGGAGGTATCACAGGAGAAATGTTCAAAAAAAAATCTTAGAAAAATAACTGAAGTAAGTCTTATAGACATCACAGGAAAAACTCCTAGGGAAGTCCCCAAAGAGTTCCTGGAGGAACATCAGCAGATATTTCTGGAACTGGAATTTCTGGAAGAATCGCAGCAAGAACTTCTGAGGGACTCCCGCCACGAACTCTTGAAGGGAAATCCTTTGTGGATTCTCAAGCAGAGTTTAATGGTGGAATATCTGAAAACAAAACCTACTGGAATCCTGGGAAAGAATCCCGGTAGCAATCCCTAAAGCATTCCCAGTAGAAAATCTATAGCACAAATCTTGGCATAAGCTCTTGAAGTAAAAAAAAAGCTCTTTTTAACGTCTGTTAAAGTTTTGAAATACTTTCAAAAGTAGCTTAATGCGAACTAAGAGAGCTAGTGCTTATTTGAAAAAAAAAATATAAATCATAGAACATTTACTTGTGCAAGGAAACTGTCAAAAAAAATATCGATGTTACCCCGGATATCGGTATTTGAAGTCTCGAGACACCCACTGAACGATTCACTTCTTATAAATAATTGCATAGTTGATTTACAAATGCTTTGTGCAACATGGATCAACATGCATCAAGTTTTTTTTAATTTAAAAAATGTCCGTTCAGTACCATCTAAATATTTTTTTCTAACCTGACAAAATCAGGTCTCCACTGTGATTCAAAGATATGTTGCGGCCCAACTGATTAATTTTGCAGTAAAATTTATGTTTCATCGTGCATGTTTGAATTATTTTTTGACCGCATTTTTTTCACATCTGCTCCAAAGTGTCAACCGTGACATTCTCGTTGCCTTCAACCGAGAATAAAATCTATAGAAACACGCAAAACGCACCGAAACACATTCCTACCCAATCTGTCATTCAATATTTCTCTCCTTTCCTTATGACCACCGCGCGCGTTCATCCACATACACCGCGGATCTCGCGGACCCCCTTCCCTATCCTTATCCAACAATAATCGAGAAGGTAAACGCTCACCTAAACAAAACGCGACGCTGTTCCACGACGAACGAGCGAACGACGGAGAACCTCAACCGCTCTATATGTAAACTGTATAGTAGAGAGTGTGGGCTCCTCGCCGCTCGTCCACCAACGAAAGAAACTAAACACGGGAAGAGGAAGAAAAGCAAGATAAAAGTGTGACGTGCTGTTCTTTTTTCGATTGCGGTTACTCATTTTCCCTTTCGTTTAGCGCTGACTCGGGTGTAGGTTCCCCCCGACCCACACCCGCCAAGGGCCACCACCATCGCTTCAGCCTCAGCATCAGCACAACAAAACGGTTTTTGAATTGGTACTCATGCACACAGCACCGGCGGCCGGCGGCGGGCGGCCGCCACCGCATATGGACTCCACCGCGACTCACCAACAGACGTGAATGCGGCGGCAGGGGTTTCCACCACAATCCAACAACAGCTCGTTCGATGATGACGACGATGGAGACGATACCAACGACGACACCGACGGTAGGCAAACGACGAGTGTGTTGTGTAGTCTTGGTCTTGGTACGCCCGGCAAGTCCAAGTCAGCATGTATTCGGTCGACAACACGAATAAGGCAAATATGAAACCCACCTCACGGCGCGGCGTGGTCGTCGTCAGCTCAGAGAAATCGACTTATGGTATCGTCGTCACCGTCACCGAGCAAAAGTTTATATGAACGATACACTATACAGTCAAATGGGTTTCAAAAGACGCCTCAGATCGCCGTTTTGTGGTAGGGGAGGGCGGGGAGAAATGTGCCTTCAGAGTTCATTTGAATAGCTTACAGAATAAAAAGAAGTATTCGAGGTTTTTTTTTACGATAGGTAGTAGATTGTTTGACAATTGGCACAGTCATGAGCGTATGAATAATTCCCGGTCTATCCAGGAACTTTTTTGTAACGGAAGTTTCCTTGAATTTCTTAGGCATAGAGTATGTTCGTGCCTATCACACGATACGATACGATCTTCTTTATGGCTCGACGTTCCCACTACGACTTGGCCTGCCTTTCTTCAACTTGGTGTTCTAAGCACTTACACAGTTATTAATTGAAGGACTTTTTTTAACTGTCATGTCATGAATTTGTATATTGTGCGGCAAGTACAATGATACACTATGCCCAGGGAGTCGAGACCGCCGTCTCCGGATAGGCGATCCATAGCCTTAGCCACTAGGCTAACAGGAGAACTGGAGACACGAAATACACATGCAAAAAGTTGACTGATAAATTAAACCCTCAGCTAATAACTGTGGAAATGCTTATAGAATCATAACTAAGCTTAGAAGCATTTTTTGTCTCGTTATTGCCGTAAGAAAATATTATTTTCACATCGTACATGCTGAACGCGGAAAACATTTACTAAGCTTTTGCAAAAGAGTAACAGCATGGAATGAGCTCACCTATGCATATATGCACTGCTTCACATTTAGGCGCACGAAACACTAGCCAGGCTCTACGTTTGACAGTCATACACAGAAAAAAATATTCATGTAAAATTCAGCGAGAAATCATGCACAAAAAGGGAATGCTAGAGTTAGTGCATATTTACATGAGATATCATGTAAAATTACGTTACAATCGTGTAAATTTCCGCTAATAGTCACGTAACTGGTTGGAGTCCATGATGGTTTACGCGATGGTTGGCGGAAATTTACACGATTGTAATGTAATTTTACATTATATCTCATGTGAATATGCACTAACTCTAGCATTCCCTTTATGTGCATGATTTCTCGCTGAATTTTAATTACATATTTTTTTCTGTGTATTGTGGGTTTAGCATTAAATTGATTTCCGAAAAAAAACTTTGACTTCCGCCTTTCCTATGCGTTAAACATAACGTCGGAAGTAGTGCGCTTTACAGTAAATATGGTTTTCTATACAGCGCACTACTTCCGTCGTAATGTTTTAACGCATAGGAAAGGCAGCGGAAGTCAATGAAGTTTTTTCGGAAACCAATTTAGTGCTAACACCACAATACCGTCAATGGAATAGATGCATTTGAACTTAACGCCAGATCCTGACGTAGTTCAGTAGTTCTGTTTGAGCACCTTTTACACACCGATTCCCCACGTTATTGGTGGTTGGTTGGTGACTTCACACGCTATCAAAGGACCGAGTTGTGCGAAGACGCGGCCGGCGCAAGAGAGTGTAAATAATTCGGGCTTTGTGGTGGTGGTGCTGCTGGTGGAACTGGTGATATGGTTGCGCTTGGCCCGTGTTTGCAAAGAATATACAGAAAACTCCAAATTCAAACACACATGGTGCCGAAGCGGAATGGAAATAAATTGTATATCATTCAAAACATTTTTTTTTCGCTCTCTTATCGCAAGTTACTCCTTTTCTTTGGTGCAAGGCAAGCGCAAAGGGGAAACATATATATATAAGTTACCGAACCTCCATACCCGATCCCGGACTTGTCCGACATTATAGAACGGATGAGGAACACACAACACCAAACACAACAACAACAACAACAGCCACAAGCATGAACCGACTCGACTCATCAAAAAGCTAAACTCCACCGACCAGCAGAACGTGACGGGATGTACGACTCGCATTTCACAGTTTGATAGCGTAAGCATTTATACAGGAACGGTTACCACAACAAGCTAGGCCTTTGTAATTTCGAACTCAATAAATCAGTCTTAGTCTTTCTTTCGAACCGTCCACTTGGGATTTTCCTTTTTTAAAAACATATACCGGTAGCCCCGACTTATCGCTGGCGCAGTCTCGACTTGGGGGATAGCCACCCGTTGTGTTTTCATAGTGAAATCGTGAATGTGAAAGCAGATAGGAAACGCGTGTGTTCATCTAGAAGCTGCAGCAGGCGATCATCACCGGCAGAACCAACGTAGGAAGAGCGCCCCAAGGAACCAGAACGCTCGTTAACTTCACCCGCTCCGTCGTCGCTGGCTGGATACCAGTCGATTCGTGGTAAGTTAAACAACCGTTTTTCTTAAAAATCTTTCTCGCTCTCTACAGTGCTAACTAACATTTCCATTAATTAACAACCCTAGTATAAGAAAAAAGTGAGTGATAATAGTGATATACCCGAGAGATATAAGTGTTTAAGTGATTGTGTAAACAGTATGACAACAAGAGCAATGTCCCTCGCCGATCTACAACAACAGATCGAAGAATTGAGTGCGCTCATTGAGCGGCAGAATGTTCAGGCCCAACAGGCCAACGAACAAATAGCTGCTCTTCAAGCAGCCTCTTCAGCCGATGCCCGAACACCGGCTATCCAGGCATCTGCTCAAGCACCTGCCGCAAACGTTCAATTTCCAAAAATTCCAGACCTTATCCGATTGGTTCCGGAATTTGATGGGAACCCCCGAAATCTATCCCGATGGATAGAATCGGTAGAACAGAAGTTAGAAGAATCAAAAAGATTCATCGCACCGAGTGACCAACCAGTAATTCTTCCTATCTGGTTGGGAATCATTCGCGATAAAGTAACAGAAAAAGCAAATGATGCCCTTACCGCTAGCCATACTCCTCTTGAGTGGGGCAGCATAAAAAATACACTAATCGAATATTTTGGAGACAAATCGGATCTATCAATTTTGATTTCAAGGCTGACAAGCCTAAAACAGGGGTCACTGTCAGTGACTGAATTTTACCAAACTTGCAGAAATCTCCTCGCGGACATTAATGCAAAAATCATGATAGGGAATAACACAGCTAACGAAGCTAAAGCAATTATCGGGACCTACGAGTCCCTAATGATAAACGCATTCGTCGATGGGCTACACGATACGATATCTGATCTTACGAGATCAACTCGCCCGCAATCCCTTTTAGATGCGTATCACGTCGCTTCTGAACATGAAGCTGCGTTTCGCAGGAGACGGGAGAGGAATTCTAAGAATATTCCAGACAGTTTTAAACAAAAACAAAACATAACAGCCCCGCAACAGAAACCAATTTACCTTCAAAATACATTTAGACCTCCGATACAAGGTAGTTTTAACAGTTCTGGCTATCGCCAAGTTCCACAGAATTCCCCCGGGTTAACACCCCAATACAATAACGGCATAGCTAGACCATTTCAACAAAACTTCGGGCCCAGACCCAATCAATTAGCGATTCCATACATAAAAACTGACCCTTCTGGCCAGAGTCGCCAAATCGGTCCAAGACAAGTTCCCTCCTTTAGAAGTACAACTCAGGTTAACGTGCATGAAATGCAAGAAGCACCTTCGGGAATGCATCCCAATGATCAAAGTCAAGAATTTCAGTACGTTCAAGATCAGAACATGGCCACTTCAGCAATCGAGGAACAAACAGAAGAGTTAAATTTTTGCACGGATATGGAACAACCGGTAATCGAATGACGAGTAACTTCCTTCCATATTTAGAAATCCCCAGGAAGAATAATGAGAGTTTTAAATTCCTTATTGATACTGGGGCTAACAAAAATTATATTGCACCGGAAATAGTTCCAAACAGATTCATACTATCAGGACCTTCACAAAATATCAAAAACGTAAGCGGTAAACACAAAGTTAATCAATATACATTCCTGAACCCCATAGAAAACTTCATTCACGGGGTTCCCAGACAAAAGTTCTTTTTGTTTAGATTTCATGATTTCTTCGATGGCCTTATCGGCTTTGAAACGCTTCGTGCAATGGGTGCTTTAATTGATACAGCAACCAATTCGATCATAATTAACGATCACATCATACCATTGCAGAAAAAGTTCCCTACTAAGGAACAATTGAATTTTCAAGAACACGAAACTCTCGTGAAAGAGTTTCCTGTCAGAATCAAGGAGGGCGATTTTTTCATTGAGAATGATATTCCCATTGCGCAAGACGTAATTTTTCCTTCAGGAGTATACAGTGCGCGAAACGGTATAGCTACATTTCTCATTATTAATCACAGCAGCAAACCAGTGGATATCAAAATCGACAAAGAAGCCTTGTTTACTGAGATCCACACTTTTGAACAAATTTCTTCTGAATCATTTAAATTTATGGATCAGAAAAGGGAATCCAAAGCAACAATCAAAGAGAAAATCAGGATGGGACACTTGAACTCAGAGGAAGAGGATAAACTCCTTAACGTTTTAAAACAATTTCCAGAAGTCTTTCACGACAATGACGGAAAACTGACATTTTCTAACGCCGTTAGACACCCCATCCATACAAAAGATGATTTGCCTATTTATACTAAAAATTACCGCTACCCTTTTTGTCACCGAGAAGAGGTCCAGCGGCAAATAGCTAAAATGTTAGATCAGGGTATTATTCGACCATCGAACAGCCCATGGTCATCCCCAATTTGGATCGTACCAAAGAAGACCGACGCTTCTGGTACGCAAAAATGGCGTTTAGTGGTAGATTATCGTAAGCTTAATCAAAAGACCACGGATGATCGCTACCCGATTCCTAACATCAACGATATTCTCGACAAGTTAGGAAAATGCCAATATTTTTCGACAATAGACCTCGCTTCTGGTTTCCACCAGATCGAAGTCCATAAGAAAGACATTCAGAAAACTGCGTTTAGTGTCGATGGAGGGCACTACGAGTTTGTCCGAATGCCTTTCGGATTAAAAAACGCACCCGCTACGTTCCAGAGAGTAATGGACAACGTTCTTCGGGAACATATCGGTGTGCGATGTCTAGTATACATGGATGATATTATCATCTATTCTACTAGCTTACAGGAGCATCTAATAAATCTTAAAAAGGTTTTAGAAACCCTCCGTAAATATAATTTAAAAATTCAGCTCGACAAATGCGAATTTCTCCAGAAAGAAGCCGCATTTCTAGGGCATGTGGTAACGCCAGAAGGGGTGAAACCCAACCCCGAAAAAATTAATGCAATAAGGAATTGGCCGCTACCCAATAATGAAAAAGAGCTGAGAGCCTTTTTAGGAGTTATCGGCTATTACAGGAAGTTCATTAAAGACTTCGCAAAAATTTCAAAACCCTTGACTCAACAGCTCCGCAAAGGAGAAACTATCAGACACACCGCCGACTTCATTTCAGCCTTTCAAAGATGCAAAGAAATCCTAACGAGCAGCCATGTCCTGCAATATCCGGATTTCTCGAAGCGCTTTATACTCACAACCGATGCGTCGAATTTTGCTTTAGGCGCGGTACTGTCCCAAGGTCCCATAGGATCGGACAAACCAATCGCCTTCGCCTCTCGTACGCTTACACAAACCGAGGAAAAATACTCGGCTATCGAGAAGGAGCTCTTAGCAATCGACTGGGCGTGTAAATATTTTCGTCCCTACCTGTTCGGTAGGAAATTTAGTTTGTACACAGATCACAAACCTTTAACATACGCCCTGAACCTCAAAGGTTCAAACGACAGGCTAATCAGATGGAAACTACGGCTTGAGGAATTCGACTACGAAATCCACTACAGGCCCGGAAAA